>NC_090879.1:25602247-25654747 GCF_036669935.1 Montipora foliosa
ATCTACGACAGCAATGACGTCAACGAAAACGTCACCTCAAAAAATAACTTTGCACTATCCTTAAGTTTCTCGCGGTTTGGCTACTCTCGCGTCTGGACATGGGGGCGAAGTATTTTAAAACTAAATTGGTACGAGCGGTTTCAGAGTAAAAGCAGAGAATTCTGGATTCATATTTGTGCGCTCGCGTTTGTCGTCAAAACCTCAAATTTAGTGATTTCACGTCGTTGTTGAGCAGAATACCACGAGAATGAATGAATTGATGTGCTAAAATGCGTGCCTCACGTGAAGCAAGAATACTTTTCCACTTTTAGCCAATGATATTGTTGTTGTTTCGTGGCGTTTCCTGGAAGACCGCCTCGCATATTGTCGTAGATTGTAAAGTCCCCAATGACACTCCACGTGCGTTTCGTATTTTGTAATTTTTTTGTGGTCCTCGTCAAAACAGTTACGTTAAAAGGTTGTTTTAAGTTCCCTAGAGTTAACCACCTATTGAAATAAAATTTACCAAAATCTGCAGACTCGGAACAATTGGATGGAGCATTTACCCAAGATGGCAGACTTCAAAGTGCGCAATCTTATTCTTAGCCGAGATGAAAACGAACAATAATTACAAAGACGGGATAAAACAGAGGAGATCGTGCCTTTCGTCTGATGGCACGTGCGTCCGTGCTGTTCGTGTGCGCGCGCACGGTTTCATTGCACGTGAGCGATAAAGAGAAAAGTAGCGCGAAGCAGCCACACAAGTTGGCGGACCATCATCGAAGGGTTGGTGAGTTTGCTTACGAGATTAAGACTTGTGGTATGAAAATCCTATCATTCTACGTCTAAGAACGTGCTCGTTAAGGCCCGAGAAAACGGCCTCAACAGTTGCTTCAATATTTGTTCCCTTTCAACCATGTAGAAACTTGTTGAATGGAAGTTGAATCGATATTGACTGAGTTTAAAAGCGTTTAAACATTTTTTAGAGTTCGACAACTATTCAACAATTCTTTTGATTTCGCTCATGTTGAATGAAGTTGAAGTGGTTTGCCTCCTCTTTCAACATTAGGGAGCTTTAGCAACGACAACGGCGACGGCAAAGAGAACGTCACAAATTTGCATATGATGTATCAAGCTCCGTATCCATAGCAACAACCGCGGCTGCAGCCTGGAACGCAATACAAGGCCTCTTTGTTGAATCAAATGCTGATAATGTGTTAAAACCGTTTACCGATCCCGGCAAACAACATCGTTCAACATCATTCAACAAAATCTAACGGATGTTGAATCAAATATTCAAGCCCTTTTCCCGGGATTTTGCCATCGCGTGCATTAGGGAACGAAAATTTAGGGAAAAATTCGGGGATTTTTGGTTCAAAATCAAATGGAACGGTAATTTTCGAAACGCCAACGTCCCAAACATTTGGAGGTCGACAAGATTCTCTTCTTCTCGAATGATTTGGAACTCCCTCCACCCTGAAAATCTCTCCCCTTCCCCCCCCCCCCCTCCCCCCCACCCTGAATTTAAGAGTTTTGTAACAAACCTGTCACAAGGATTTTCCAATTCCATTCCAAATATTCTGATTTGAGCACAAACGTGGCGTGCAAGATTTAGCGTGTAAAACCTTGTAGAGACGGGAAAACCCTGTCTGAAGAGAGAACGAAGGTAGTAACTTAAAATAGCAAAAACGATAGCCGCAGTAGTTCACATGGGCCTTATTCGCTCGGCGGCTCTTTGAGCAATAGAGGACGTTTTCCGTGTTTCCATAGCCTCATCTAAACACGACGGGGATTTGGGAGAATTCGAGAAAATTATGCATCCCCGAAACGCAGTCGAGGGTTTGTCGAGAATTCTCCCAACTTCCCCGAGTGTTTATATGAGACTATGAAAACACGGAAAAAAGTCCTCTATTGCTTTTATAAAATATTCCTCAAAGATAATTCGACAAATGAAGGAAAATGCTAGTTATTTTACTTCTTGATTGAAACATATTTTCTTGATACACGCACATATTTGCTACCCGCCAATCAAAACGCGCTCCTGACTACATAACCAATCAAAATTCGTGTGATGTCACAGCCGTGTTTCCATACTCTCATCTAAACACAGCTATTGACCAATGAGAGTGGGCGCACTATCCCAATTGTTTTATAAATTAGCCATAGACAATAGATTTCGTACCCCGAGCCTCCAGTTGAAATGTTTGGGAACGAGTTTCGGTGCGCAAAAACGAAGGCATTATAACATTATCCGGGGAGGACGAGTGGCGAAGCCACGCGCGAGAAACGAGCCAGCGAGGGAAAAATGAGAGCCCGCAATGATGATATAGTTTTTTCGAATCTGGCCCCTCCAAAAGTGTCAAAATTTGTCAACTCGATGACTAAATTTGTCAAATTATTAGCCAATAGAAATTGCGCAAAACATTAAAAGAATGACTGCAAATTGCACGTAGAAGCTGTCACTGTCACATCTAAATAACAACAGGACCTGTCATTTTTCACCAATCAGAATGCTGCGTTCGTGGACGAACGTGCTCTATTCGGGAAACAATGCAATCCTTGAAAGCTCTCATTTTTTCGCGGCAGGCCTCACTCGTTCCGCAGGCCCGCAATGAAAGCCAGCTCGATGGCTATATGTGCAAAGATTTAAGTATTTGCTCGTGTAACTGTGAATATGAACAAGCACATCTAAGAGCGCGTTTTTTTTTATATTTACAATTCTGGAATGAGAATGGCCGGAATGTAAAATGCCCCCGTTTTTCTATTCGGCATTCTTATTCCAGAATGGGCAGAACGCCATTCCTCAATTCTGCTCCCAGGGGCAGAATGAACAGAATGTTGCGAATGAAAATCCAAGATGGCGGACGGCGAAATGAGCGCTGCGGATTCAAATATGTTTCCTCCGGAGAAAAAATCATGTTACACTTTTAAAAAGTCACTGCTTACGAGCCTAGAAGGCTCATCAAGTCGGCGCTTACCTCCGGTTTCCATAGCATGAAGCGACTAGGAGTATTTATACTCCCCCCTGGATGGGATGCGACTCATGCGAGTCCATCGCAGGGTTACCCCCAGCATTACGCCGGTACCCATTTATACACCTGGGTGGAGAGAGAGGCACCGTGAGAGTAAAGTGTCTTGCCCAAGAACACAACACAATGTCCCCGGCCAGGCTCCGAACCCGGACCACTTGATCCGGTGTCGAGCGCACTAACCATTTGGCCACCGCGCCTCCCACCACCATGTTACACTTGTGGACACAATGAAACATTGCGTCTAATATCATTGTACCAAAAGAACGACGTTTTTTTTCAGTGATGTTTCGTACAAGAAAAAAGCAATTTGGCAAATGATTGCCTCTCCTTTGTATATTGGACTGCCAAAACATTCGGCAAATCCAAAACAGTCTCCCTATTTTCTTCGTCCTCTTTATTTACAAGGAAAACTGCTGTGATAACAGCTGCAATGGCTGCCTCTTCATCGGCCGCCATATTTGTTACGCAATGTTCACTCGTGCCAGGACCGCCTTCGACGGGCGTTTTTTTATGCGAACAATCCGAATTATTCCCAGTATTCCGTACCAACCATTCTTATTCCAGAATTGTGGATAAAAATACGTGCCCTGAGTAAGGCCTGCTCGAAAACCTTAGCCAATGTTTGACGCGAGGTATACTGTATTTACACTCCGAGTGTAAAGACATAGGCTATATCTGATAGCGACTTATCCACTGGATAAAGTGATCCAGCCCTGGGACTTTGCAGAGACATAGTTTGAGGATACTCTGGTTAAAGAAAATTGAATGTAGCTTACACATTTGCAATAATTAAAAGTCCCTACGTTTTGACACTCCTGTCCGGCCATAGAGCCTTCTCCAAAATGGAGACAACGGATTAATTGAACATGTTCCATGTTCTTTGAATTTCCAAACCCCCTTGCTTATGAATGTCGGTCGACCTTAAGCTATCGGTTTTGAAACCAATATATGCAACTTGGTTGGTGGAAATGTCACAGTATAACATTTTCAGCAGTGCATAGGGGAGTGTTCACGTCTTGAAAGGATGGGAGAAGGCGGGAATAAATGGTGTCTTAAATGGAAGGGAGCTATTCCTGCCAGTGTACTATTGCCAATAAAATGTAAATTGTGTATTGCTCAAAAAGCGAAATAAAAGTGATTCAAATTATAAATTTTTCGCAAAATTGCGAAATTTTAAGTGTCGTGAAATATAAGTGTCGCGAAATATGCGCACATCAAAATCGCGAAATAAAGATGTCGCGAAGATTTCACGTAACAAGGTACGTGATACAGCATTGTGGCGCCGATCCTTCTAATAAGAGCGTTACTTGAAAGCGTTGAAACTGGTTTGAGCCACCTTAACCGAACTTTATTTGGAGCTCCCTTAACAAGCAGAGAATGGTTAGGAACTTCGCACAAGTGGGCTCAAGAGCGATTTTCAATGGATTGACGTTGACCAATTAAAACACAGGCAGAAAATGAAATGAACCAATTATAATAACGTAAAGCAAACACTTGCCATACGTGATAAGAGCGTGTAGGATGCAACTGTGTTGTGTTTTCTAAACCAATCACCAGAACCGTTGTAATAGCTGCGTTTTGGAGGGCGGTTCTCCAAGTGACTTTTTTTCTTGTCTCTGATTGGCTTATAGCGCGATATGTGTAAGCCAGATTACGAAGCACAGTAACGCAGAAACTGACAAAAAAGCAATAACGAAATAACGTTCTTCGTTCAAGTAATGATATCGCTCCTTTTCTGAACTGAATTCTTGCCTGTCAGAATTGGCGACACCAGTGTAGCAGATCTCACAAACAGAAGCTAAAACAGGAAAAAGATTTAAAAAGAAATCTACCTTTTCATTACCTTGCATAATTGAAGCCAAGATTAATGGACTCCTGTTTCACCAACTCATAACTTTCTTTTGTGACTTTCAGCAGCTTCGTGTTTCCAAGGTATCGAGAAAACCGCTGATAAAGTTTGGAAAGAGTACAATTCTTACATAGCAATTTTCCAGGCCCAAGAAGTATCATATAATCGAGATTTTCAAAGGAATCCAATGTGCGCTGCCAAGTGCCTCTAATCAAAGACTCGAATCCCGTTACTGAAAGAACACGCATTGTCGTTCTGCCTCCAACGTCTTTTTCAAAACCAAGCGTCGGCGCCGAATTGAATCGAAAGACGCAATCCGCAGAATCAATCTGTGAGCCCGCGTTGCTACCCAGCAGCATTCCAGAGGAACTCACCAACGCGCATGCATTACATTTAATTGATAACTCGAAAGGTATGTCCGGGCTCGTGGTCTGCGCGAGTGAACGATGTTGTTTTTCATCAATGTCTTCCACTTTAGTTTCCGAATCTGTTTTTGCGGCTGAAATTGGCATTTTCAAAGGGAGATTTTCTGTTCGTGTTGAGCCAATGGTGGACATTAAAACAATGATGAATAAGACAGCTATTGTCCCAGCAGCGGCTGCCTTCTTTATCTTTCCAACCGATGCCTGGTGATACTTGACGTTGAGAAATCTATTTCAGAAAAAGATGCCTTGAGCTCGTTGGATATCAAACAACTCCTGACAGAAAGATGATGGTATGGTATGGTATACTTTATTTAAATCCAAAAGACCTATCTTTTTTAGGCAGACATACGCTATAACTTCTTAATTATTATTCTCTAGTTGAACCAGTCACTTTTACTTAATTTTATTTGGTTAATGATGAAATGGTATATGAAATGAATCATAACACCAAATTCAAAACCAAGCGTCGGTTGATTGATTGTTGGTTGCATTGATTCATTCCTCATGGGACCATTAGAACCCACAAATGACCAGCTCCCAACGTCAGTGGCTTCATAGCTCAGTTGGTTAGAGCGTCGCACCGGAATCGCGAGGTCACGGGTTCAAACCCCGTTGAAGTCCTGAATTTTTCAGGCTTCTCTACGCAATTGCAAAAGTTGCTCTCATAACTGCGAAGATCATAGCTTCACTTGATTTATTTGGTTAATTAGGTTTTGAATTGCAAAATTGTTAAGCGTCATAGAGTAGGCATTGGATATGGCGCTATATAAATCTATTGATCAAGTATGATTTTCAGTGGTGAATATAAGAATTTGGTGTTATATTCACCGCGCTACCCGGTGAATATAACATTTTGGAGGCACGGCTGCTAAGCCTTTTTATCGTGCCTTTTTATCTTGTTTTAACCCGTTGTTTTGCACTTTCTTGATATTCACCGCTGGAAATTACACTAAAACAATTATTCGCCTCAGGCTCAGTAAATATTGGGGAATATTTACCTCGAGTATATCTCGGTAAATATTTAACAACTATTCACTGAAGTAGAGGTGGCTAGCGGTGGATATTTACCGAGCCGCGAAGCGGCGAGGTAAATATCCAACGTTAGCCACCGACACTGAGGTGAATAGTTGTTTTAGTATATACTAAAACAGTGAGATAATATACAGCGCAAAAAATTAATTTGGATGTTTTCTTCACTTGTCACGGATGCAAATCGGGACTCCATTTTTTCCCGAGTTGCTCGGAGGTAAATAGCACAGGATATTCGGAGTTTGACGAGCCAGTCAGCGCGCAAGTTCAACGCTATCCACTGTTTTAGTATATACTAAATTTAGTGAATTCAACAATTTAGCTTCATTTGGAAGTTGATTCCGAGTCATAGCACCACTGTATTTAAAGCTCATTTTTAGAATTGCACTATTTTGAGGGTGGTACTTGGTCTGACTGGCATTCCTTCAGCAGAAAGAGTTCCTTAGGTTGGGTGCGGGTCATCATTCAATAGCGCCGGACAGCTAGAGC
Organism: Montipora foliosa; assembly: GCF_036669935.1. NCBI lineage: Eukaryota > Metazoa > Cnidaria > Anthozoa > Scleractinia > Acroporidae > Montipora > Montipora foliosa. Next base: position 25,609,051 of record NC_090879.1, read on the forward strand.
GTCAGTCAGTGAGCCAGGCTGATCCAGTGAAAGAAGCCAACCATTCATCAAGGACTGTTTGACGGCTAACCAACCATTGTACAACAAGTTAATAGACAGTCAGTCAACCAAACAGAAAACAAATTCTTCAGTCAGTGACCTAACCAGAAGTCAGTAAATTAGTGAGTCATACACTCAGACAATGACCATTGGAAGTACTCAACTCAGCGACTAAATCAGTGTGGGTATGCCAACCAGTCAACAAGTATTTGAGTCCGTCAGTCAGTCAGCCTTGGAGTCGCTGAGCTAGTAAATCAGTCACGGCAGTCAGTCACTAAATCGATACGGTTTACCATGGCTCTTGGTCAGTCAGTCGCTCTGACAGTCGCTTGGCCAGTCAGTCAGACAGCTAGACACACTTCACTCACCTTCGTACGTCCATAGTTGAACTTTGTCCGTGATCAAGCTGGCGTCTACCCACAAGGTACTCATCTAGCATGTCTTCGTCTGCCAAGCCCGCTGCAAATATGACAAGAGTAAGGTTTTTTGGCAACGCAGAGAATGGAGCATGCGTGCAGAATGAGCCAGATATAAGTGAAGCTCATCTTTTTGCCAGTAAACACATGTTGTGCTTGCTTTGCTGGAATTCTGTCGCTTTATTTATTATTATCATTTTGCCTCCAGTTACAGCGAACAGATTCAGTTCAGTCTAGTGGCGGGAAGCTATCCTTTTTAATTGCCAACTCAGAAAGACCTGAGTTGTTTTCAATTAAGACTGGAGTTATTACATTTGCCAGTCACAACAGACCGAAAGAAACAAACTTGCCAATGAAAGGTTAAGTGACTTTTCTTTAATTAGAGAGTTTAAGATATGCGACGGCGACGACAATATCGAACTATCTTAAGTCTTTCAGTTCGCGATTATTTCATTTCGTTCACGTTGTATAACGCTCGGGCAATCGGCTTCAAAATTTACTCCAACATCCAGTCGGTTTTGTTGAACGATGACTGCTAGAAAGGGCAAATGGTTTAAACACATCATCAACATTTCTGATTCAACAAAGCTTCACGAGAGGCCTGGTATTCAATCCCAGGCTACAGTCGCGGCTGTTACTATGGATACGGACCTAAAAAGAGAGACCGATTAAAGGAAAACTGTCACGAGAAGCGCATGCGCTAGCGTCTTGTGAAAACTTGAAAAGTATCAGGTTAACTTTTCTCAAGTTGAATCGACAAGTTCAAAATGGTGTCCACTGGGGTGGACAAAGGAGAAACTCCGGCGAATATACGTGACTCACGCGTGAATCCATGATGGCAGCTAGAATTTTCCGTGAGCTCGACAGCAAACAAACTCGAGCATTCATGACAGTGCCCCTTTAACCCGCACGTGCATACCCAACAATGTTGAAAGAAGAACACAAACTGCTTCATTTTCAGTCAACATTAGCGAAAGTTGGAACGCTTTTAAACTCATTCAACATCGATTTAACTTCGATTCAACATGTTTCAACACGGTTGAGAGAGAGGGGGGAAGGGCAAACGTTTTCAACATTAAAATGCCTGCCGCTTGTGCACTATGGTTGTTTTCTTCCTTTTGCCAATGCGCTCATGTGAATTAGAAATTGGAACCTCTTCCATTCTGGTTTGAGCGCGCGGAATTTTTCCCCAAGTCTCTCCTTATCAACATGGAGACAAAATTTTTTTAAAAATTATTACGTCGAGCTTGATTCATGTACAGCACAAGGACCGGCTCGAAATATTTAAAATATTCTTTGCTTGAAATAGAGGACGAGTGTAGACAAACAGCAGAGTTGAGCATTTCCAGAATTAATTAATTTCTTCGTGCGCCATATGGAAAATTTTAAGCCGGAAAGGATTGTCAATGGTTGTATGACTTCCATGCATTATAAATTGGCAAACATGAGGGAACAAATATTTAGCGGTTATATGACCGATTTGTATTGTTTTAGCTCATAATATTCCTGTATTGATTCTAAAGTACCTTTTAGTTTCAGAAAAAGAAAATATGGAAATAATATTCTCAAACATTGTTCCACAGCGCTTTTGAAACTTTATTTTTTCAATTACTAATTTCTTTAGAACTGACTTGTCGGTAGAAGCAAGAGAACATAAAATCTACTGTTTTTAATTTTGACGCAAACACAAGCCTTTTTATACAAAAATAATTGAGGAAGTACGATACAATCGATTTTATTTAAAACAAAAATAACCTCCCACACTGACCTTTCACTCAGCCGTGCTGAACGAATGAAAAAATTAAGGCGCAAATTAAAATACTTTGCTCGAGGTTGGAACAGAGTAATTAAGATTTGGGAAAAAAAAATAAAGTCCAACGAGTTTGTCTTTGTTTTAAGACAGTATATATAAAAGCCCAACAAAAAAGGCTTTTTGACATCGGCTGCTAAACAACGAAGAAAGTTTTAGGCCAAATAAAAAAAGCCGCATCGATTACCAGCTGATTAGAAATTATAGGACATTTCTTCGCAGTCTGAGTTGGATTTATCTCCCTAGCTGTGACGTCTATAGAGTTTATCGGATATGGAGCAATATTATTCACTCTACAAGAGATTAATAGTTCAGATAACGACAAAAAATGAGATAGGAACAGAAAGCGAAAAAAAACGACCGTGGCTGGGAACACGAAAAACGAAAAACATCGCGACGCAAAAACAAACAGTTCTTGAGAAAAAAATAACCAATACTGGTTTACACAACGAAAAAAAAATGGCCGAAATTTAAAAAAATAGAAAGAAAGGAAGAGATGAAAGGAAGATTTTTAGGGATACTAATTGCCGTAAAAATTCGTGACTTGGTACGATAAATGGAAAAAAAAAAGAACTTAGCTGGTCGGATTTTTAAGAACGTCACCTCAGTTGCACCGTCATGAGATGTACTTTGAAAGTTATTGTAGCGTAGTTAAAATCATATTTCCTTCGCTCATTCCAAGACTGTTTTGGCTTTGCCTAAGCGTCCTTGATTTATAACTTGATTTAAGCACGACCGCCAAAAAATGTCTATCAAAGTATCGCCTCAGAGCACAGCCGGAATGAAGTCTACCGCAATAAGATTATGTACAGTTCGTCGATCAAATTTGCCAGTTAACATTTCGCTTTCCTTACCGTAATAAAGTGGGAAATCGGACGGCATCGAGCCGCTTAGAGATTGATCACCTCGCACGCTGGAAGCCCCGGAGCAAAGAGAAAAACGAAAACCGACGCCTGATGCAGGAAGGAAAAGACCGACTACAGAATTACAGCTCTTCACATTTGCATTTTAGAACGAGAGTGGAGGTGTAAAAACAATCCCAGATTAATAAGGTTTCACTCGCGGAAACTGATTTGACAAAATTCTCTTAATTGCCAAACAAATACAAGAGCTGCACTTTTAAACGTAATCGGTACACCTGCCAGAAGCCAAAGGGAATCGATTCAACGCTATAGAAATTCACGAAATTAAAACGAAATTCACCTGACAACTCAAATAGTTTGAGTTGTAAACCAGAACCATTTGCCGGAAAACACTGTTAAACTGAAATGAATGTTTTTTTTTTCTTTTTATTCGGCCGAAACCAAATCAACATTTATACCTCTGAAGTTTAGCGTCTTGTTAGCCTTTTGTTTTCCGAAAGATTATAGCATTTGTTACGTTTATGGATCGGAATATTTTTGCGTCTTTAATCTGGCGTCCAGTCATGAAAAAGTTTGAAGCCTCAACATCCGGAAAATTAAATTGACATCCGGGCTTCAACTAGCGCAAGCGAAGTGTCCCTGTCTCAGCCTTTGGGGCCTATTAATGGTAGAGGTTAGCGTTATTTTTGGCTTATGGTAAATTGAGCTGTTTATCCATTTTTGAGGAGTAGCATTTCAATGGGGGACACTTTGTGACTTAAGTTGTCTGTAATCGGAGACACGAGCGATGTTAAAAATGAGAGAAGAGTGAGGGGACACTTCGTTACGCATATTGAGATCAGTGTGCCTCTAATTAGGATATTTTCGTACATACAATCTGCACCGCAGATCACAAACCTTTTGAGAAAGTTCATCACCTGTTCACTTGACAATCCAAGAACACCCCAGCTAACTTCCCCCCCCCCCCCCGTCTACAATTTTCAAGAGTCTTCGAAGACACTAAAAAAAATGAGGTGAATGTTTCTTAAACGTAATTTCGTTTCCAACCATTCCATGGAGTTTCTCGAAAAGTTCTGTAATGTCCTCCGAGTTATATACAGTTTGATAGCGCTCGTCGAATAAAGAAGTTGTATAAAGGATTGGTTTTGAGCTCCATGGAAGTTCAATGTTCCCTCGAAGTTAATGTCCAGACCCAAGAGTTGCGAACTGAAACATGAAGCTCAAGGGCAACTTGATTCACTTTCATGGAGCCTTTTAGACATGGTCACTGAATTCCGAGGAGCGCAGAGGTGACACCCGGACGAAAACGACACATCTTCAGTAACGTATCTAAAACGTCCGCTGCCCTGCTGCCAGTTTTAAGCCTGGATTCCTTTATATCAGATATTTCGAGAGGGCGGATGAAGTCTAGTGATTGCAATGTGGGATTAAAATCCCGCAGAATTGTCCCGAATCCCGCTCCAACACGCTCCGTTTATACAGTGGCTTACAAGGACATTTTTTCGAAAATACCATAATACTCTTTGCTCGTCCCTCCAAAATGGACGCTGGTTTGCGCGCGCTCATTGTTGTTCTATGACAAAATCTCGTACTCGTAGTCGTTCTCGTCCTAGAATCTAAAGCTCTCTCATAGAGAGTCGTAGTCGTTCTCGTCCTAGAATCTACAGCTCTCTATGAGAGAGCTTTAGATTCTAGGACGAGAACGACTACGAGTACGAGATTTTCTCATAGAACAACAGTGAGCGCGCGCAAACCAGCGTCATTTTGGCGGGAAAAACGTGTTACCGTCGTCATTTTAGTACGAGGTTTTGCAAGAATGTCGTCGTGTCAAAACAAGTCAACAACACGGTAGCAGTTTTGGCATTTTTCGATCAGCAAAAAGGCCCAGGGTAACAGCAATAAGAATAACTGAGCAACCTATTCTGCTAACAAAGAGTAAGATTAATCGTACGGGTTATAAATTTTCTAAGTATTTTCGCTAAAAACTCGGCTCGTTCTCGTCCTCGTCCTCGTCCTCGTCCTAGAAATCTAAAGGTCCCTATGACACACACGACAGCAACAATTGTCAAAAATCCCCACTGGCAGGATCAGAACCCGAGATCTCTGGATCTCAAGGCAACGCCCCCCACCCACTGGGCAGCGGTTCGCATCTAGAGTTTATAATTGTTATGTTTGGTTTCGATTTGTGCCAATGTGAACCAGATAGATAGCTAATAGACAATATTCGTATTCTCGGTATTGGACTGGAACTAGCTTGCAATGGAGGCTAATGCGGGAGAATATATTAGAAAGTATTTGCATTAGAAAAGATTCCCCCGCATTAGCTTCCATTGCAAGCTAGTTCCAGTCCAATACCGAGAATACGAATATGGTCTATTGCACATCCACTACAAGAAAAAAAAACTTTTTTCCGTGTAACCCTTATTATAAGAGGAAGAAGGATAGGGCAATCTTCATGGGTTTGAGTCTGGTTCAAGCGTGGAATTTTTTTCAAGCTTTCCTCGTAGGTGTTAAGTTGCTTCTAAACTACTATGATATGCAACTCTCGCGTATTCCAATTTCCGCAGTATAAAAGACATAAACATTTCATATATTCTACGAGGGTGGTGAAGGGTATTTACACGAACCGTGAATTACCCTTTTTTTATTTTCCGTGAAATGTGAAATGGCTCTTTTTTCTACGTGAAAGGTGATTTTGTCAATTACCGTGGGGCCTGATTTTTGAGAATACTTATCTGTGAAATGAGAATCGGGTTGTATAATTAACCGTGAACCGTAATTTTTCTTTAATTTTTTTTAATTTTGCGGGAGTAGGAGCCTGAGAAATTCTAACAATAGACTGTAAATATAACTCGCAGAGCAAAGTACAACAACTACATCTGGATTTTGTGATTATTCACTGAAACGTAAGCCTTCGTGGGCTCGATAGCCTTGACAGCTTTGCTGGTCAGTCAACATGGCGAACACTGGCTCGGAAATCGTCTCAGAAGGTCGCGAGACTCTTCCCAATCCAACTGTTCTGACGAGTTTCTTTTTGACAGTCGGCTGTAGCTGTTAACAAACGTATGAACATTTGTTTGGGTTTTTCGTGAAACGGCCATTTTATTGTCTGTGAAATGTAAAACGGCCATTTTACTTTTCTTGAAACGTGATGAAGACCCACCCTTGACCATCCTCTTCTGTATCATTCAAAAATGTCTTCGTATGTATGGAGCTTCATAGTCAAGCCATAGGTTCCCTTAAGGGATTTGGAAGAATCAACCACACACTGATTTGATAATTGTCCTCCTTGTTTAATATTTATTTGATAATTTTACATTTCAACGAGGACTGAATGTGTCCAATCATCTACCTTTCTTAGTGTCCCACCTTTGTTCCAAAAACAACTAAACAGTCCCCAATAAATAATAAAGCGTAAGAATATTTTGGTAAATTAAATCTTTTTAAAGTAACCTTTAGTTTTATACACGTGGTCATCGACCATTTTTTTGGCCACAAAAAAAAATGGAAACCTTTACAAATGAAAAGAGCGCAATTCACTGATCTTCAAAAACACGACTGGATCGAGCATCTATTGTTTGAAAGAGAAGCACAACAAAAAGGCGGCGGCCATGTTGTTGACTCATCGTAAAGCCCTTGCCAAACATTAACGAGAGCAAGAGTTGACGAGAGTTGAAACTCTTGAGAGTGATCAAGAGTTGACGAGAGTTTGTCGGGAGTTTCACGTGTAAAAAAGAGAGACCCTAGGAAAACCCTTTCTAACGTAAATATGGCCGCGACTAGCCAGCCGGTATATTCAGCTAGCCAGACGGCTAAAATGAAGTTTGTGCGCAATATCATGCGCGTTTATTTCTAATGGTTATGTTCTTTGGCTGCACTTCCCTATTCTAATAGTCTTTGGAGGAAACATCCCAGAGGCAAGGTCTTGCCTCGTATAAGTCAATTGGTGCAAACATTTCCTCGTCACTCCACGTTTTTTTTTAAAGCCTCGACGTTGTTCTTGGTCCCCGTGACCGACGCCACATTATTTTTCCTTTCTACCTGAGCCCGCTAGGAAAAAAAACAGTAATTGCTGTTGATCACGTGAGTGAAAACCAGCAATACGATGCTCCATCCAGTCGTTTTTTGAAATCACCGGTTCAGTTCCTCAGGAATAGTTTGGGCAAAGTTTGGGCCACAAAAATGCCCTCCCACCACGTCACATGATAATGGAGAATAACTTTGAGATAAGAGCTTGGAAACTATTTACAAACGACATCACAGTTCTAATTCTGGCTGCCTAAAGACAAGAAAACGAATTACCGCGAGCACAAATGATTGGGAATTTAAGAAACCACGACAGCGAAGGCGACAGTGACACCTCAGAGCAATAATGCTCACTACTTTCAGCACTTATACTGGCATAGGATTTAAGGGGGTCCTCTTCATGCACTGTTTCCTCGGCGCTAAGAAATTCTCACTTTAAGTTTTTCCTAAATTCACATAATTTGGATTATTTTTAAACCATAATCTGATTTCAGATTTATCGAGATAAAATACTCATTTTGTAAAAATTCTTAAATTTGAGACATAATATATATTAATAAAACTCACACTAAATAATTTGATCAATAAGAGAACCTTGATTACGATAATAAATCATGTTTCTGATCTCTCCCTTTAATATAATGCCCCCTTTTCTTTCTTTCTTTCTCTCTCAAAAATTCTCTTCGAAATTGTAAAAATAGCCTTAACAGTAGTTATACATCGTACGACTCGACAAGACGTTCAAGATTACACTTTGATAGAATGGAGGTACTCATTAAAGGGAGCCCTACTCTTTCTAAACAATAATTTTAAAACCTGAGGAAATAACGTTTGCACTTAAAAAGTTTGTCAGAATCTTTTTTCACAATTTTTTTTTTATCCGCTAAAAAAGACTTTGAATCGCTTATTTGCACCTTCAAGTTTCCGGGACGCTGACATTTCGAATAATTGTAATTTTTCTGTAATTCTGTCTAAGTTGATTTTGTTGCAGAAAGTAGAACGGAGATCTCCTTTCTGAAACACGCTGCAGTAACTTGAAACACATTTTTTTGTTGAAAGACGTGCGTGGAATGTTAAAACGCGTAATATCGCTTTACGACCAGTTTTGCAGCGATGTTGCGAAAACAAGTTGGACGTTTTTGTTGCTCGTATTACGGTAGCTTAAGAGCGAACTAAACGGCTCAGGTGTTTTTGCTTGCTTCAATTGTTTTTGCATGATGCGTCTTTTCTTGGAAATGTAGGTTTTATTGCAACGTTAAATTTTGATGCAAGTCCGAACTAGCATGAGAAATATTCCCGATACATCGTCATTAATTTCTATGCAATGCACAGTTTTTTTCCAATCTGGAATGCACTGTGGTTATGACGTCATCTAAGAAAAAAGACCCACTCCTTCTAGCTCGGTCACGAGAAAATTATTACCAGTTTTGTCAACTTTCCGCTTCTTGTGCTGCTCACCCGAAACCCGAAGGTTTAACTGTAAATCCTAGTTTCATTTTTCCGGGATTTGAGACTGCGGAATGACGGTGGAATTCGATGCTAAAATAAATTTGAAAGAGATTTGGGCTATCACTGTGTAACGAAATGCCCCACATGAAATTAATCAATCTTTCTCGCTTATTTTCACAGTAAAGATTCATATGTAATATTTCTGGCTTCACTAGCTGAACAGCTAACGGCAAAACGAAGCCAAGTCCTGCGTAATTCAGGCTACGATGCCAACTGAAATCACATCACTCCTCTTCTATTTACCTTGCTAAGAAACTCTACTTTGCTCATTTGGCTTCTTTTGGTGTGAGAGCTACACGAAAGGGCACCAAATAGCAATGGATAAATTCTAAAATCGCGAATTTGCGGTTCACTCGCGCATGACACGATCTCCAACTGCAGAGATCACTGGCAACCTTTGCGAGGTTGCGACTCAATCTTAGGGGGTGTTTACATGATACCGGTACGAGTTTCATTCTGGTACGAGTTGTCAATTTCATACCGCGTTTACATGGACGATACAAATATTGACACAGGGATGACGCATGAACCAAAACAATAATGGCGTCCAATATTTAAAAATACAACGCATGCGTCAATAGTCCCAGTCCACCACGACTTGACGACTCGTACCGGAATGGGAGTCAATGTAGCGTTTACATGATAACGGTATAACTTTTCATACCGTTATGAGAATTTCGATCCGGTACAACTACCGGGATGAACTCATACCGGTATGAGTTGTACTGGTATGAGATTTTTCACCGGTATCATGTAAACAAATACAGAGCGATAAGTAAGAACCGGGATGAACTCGTACCAGAATGAAACTCGTACCGGTATCATGTAAACACCCCCTTAATTGGCCTGCGAATACGGGTAAGTCGTGTGGGCAACTACTTTTACGGCGAGTTGAAAGAATCCCATTGCATTTTTTTTTTGTATCACGGATAGTCAGGGTATCTGCTGACCACGATCTCAAGAATTTAGATTTAATTTCGGATATATTTAAGGGAAAATAACATCTGAGCCCTCAGTGTCCTTAAATAACCAATACGATTCACAGTAGCAGAGCAAGAAATAAATCGGGCTCTATAAATAACGTCAAATTGAAAATGTCCAATTGCTAACAGCCGAGTTTGCAATCCGCATAGTTGTTTTCATAAATTTTGTATGCCACCGACTAAAAAAATTGGGTACAAAAACGATATCGTAAGGAAATTTGTAGATTCTGGAGAAAATTGGCACTTACGTCAGTGATAAGTCAAAGCTTATTCACACCCAGTTCAAAGTTAGACGAAACTCATCTCGAGCTCTAACTCGATAGATATCTCATCGCCAAAGATTTGTCGTTTACTAAAGAAAGCATCGGCCGATGTCTTGACTGGGAACCACTTTAAGACAGAAAGCATTAAAACAGAAGATTTAAAATACATAATCAGTACATTTCTTTAAAACGGCTGTACTTTAAGATAAATTATTTGGTCCAATTTCACTCTTCCATTCAGTCTATATGACCAAAGTTTGTGAAAATTTTAGAGGAATAATTAATTATTGTAATTACTTCCAATTAAATTTAATTAATAATTAGTTAAGTGGTATCACTAGAAATCATTTTTATGATAGCATTAATAATCTTTAAAATCGTCTTTTCTCTATTTCTTTCCTGTATTATATTATTTAAAACTTAAAATCTGATAAAGCCTCTTTCATCTCTGCAATAAGCGTTCTATATTCTGAAGACCTTTGTTGGATAACTTCCTGTAGTTTATCAATGTACTTATCCATGGAATCAAAGGTGAGTTTCACGCCGATATCCGGCATCTGAACATGCGACAATGAAGCAATAAAGCGCGTCTGTACCACTGCAAGTTTGGTCTCCACAACACCAGTCCTGTGCCTAAAAGTTAACACAAACAAGAGCTTTCATTGTAAGTTGCAAAACCTCGCCACAGTAACGAAGAGGCTTTTAAATTAATCGCATGCCAAAGGTAATTTCCTGTTCGGCTTGGTCAGCGACATTTCTGGACTTGGTGATTGGCTAGAAAATATTGAATCAGTTTCTCAACCAATGACAAGTAAAAGCAAGTGATTTCCTCGTCGCACGGTTTTCCCGCGCTAAGAGCCGGCTGCATGTATGCGCTTCACAATTTGATTGGTTCTGTAACTGCTTTCCTGTTAGAGCGAGTTAAAATCGAATGACGTAAAACCAAAAGGGGAGAAGGACCCTCCTGTTACCTCAGAAAGACCAACGTAGTTACCTGTCGCTGGCCGTTTCTTCCTTGCAGACAGTAAGCCTTTGTTCCAGCCGATTTATTTCGGAATCTAGTTCCTTGTTTAATTTCTCGCACTCTTGGTTGGAAGACTGAAGGAGATCGATCTCCTTGTCCAACGCACGGACCTTTTCGATTTCTTGTTGAGCTGGAAGAGACAAAACAGAGAGTCAGGAATTCAAGGTAACCTCCGTAACTATTTACTTCACATCTTTTTGTTGACAGAGACAAACTTTCACGTAACTTATACCAGTCATTTCTGCCGGTAATTGTCGAAAAAGTGGCTCAACATTTTCAAGCCAGTGTCGCAAATGCTTCTCCACGCAATAAACTCATCCTCGTGAATATCTACACAACAGTTTCAATCAACGTTTCTATAAATCTCTTTTGAAAGAACAAAAACTAAACAAAATTCACTTCAAGTGCTCTCTTCGTATCTCCAGGCCCCGCGGATGTTTGATCTAAAATGACTTATAAAATGTGTGAGTGCTATAAACCCAAAAGACAACAAATTCCAACAACTGATTTCCCGTAGCAATGTAAAAACCAAAGTACTTGATAACATAACTTCCGATACTCGACCGATAAGCGCTCTCTCGTTAACACTGATCTTAGTCGCCGTCCTTCTGTGAAGGGGACTTACCTTTTCCAGAGCGGATTTTCACCAGTTTGACTTCCGGTTCCTTTGCGGTGGCTTGCGCCATTAATTTCGATTCTGCCTCCTGTCTCATCAGAACTTTTTTCTCCGCAGGGGAAACCAAGGGGCAACCGGATAAGCTGTGAATGCACAAGAGTGAAGCTTACGTGCGATGAATGCTTTAGGGCTAAAAATCAAAACTTCGCTACGCTTATGCAAAAGAAAACAGGTGGAAGAAAAAATTGCAGAAGATTTGTCCAATTAATGAGTGCACTTAAGGACGGTGCCTACTAATTCCAAGGCATTTTTGCCCCGGTTTATGATAATGCAGGAAATGTAGATCTTAACAAGTGTTATTGAAATCCAAAAAGAAAATTGGGGTAACCACGCATTTTTCAAAGACGATTGATGAATAATAAGTTTCACCACTGAGGATTTCTCAAAAATCTCAAAAAACACTTCAATATTTAAGTACCCAATGGAATATCGCTGCTGAAGAGTAATTAGACCTAAGCTAGATTAATACTTTAGACCTAAGCTTTGATTTTAAAATGTTTAGTTTTGTCGTGAAGTTTGGTTACCGACCCTTTTCAGTATTAATATTGTTTGTTGCCGAGTGATAATGCAGTATTATCAAATAGTGTTTCAAATAATGTCCCCAAGCAGCTGGCGGGGTGGCGGCAAGTGGTTAGGTGACGGGTTAAACAACATCCCCAGGTTCGAGTCCTATTGTCCATACAATCGGCTTGTCTTTTAAAAATATATCACCCTTTCCCACAATCCATATCAAGCTTTCAGTCTTCTAAATTAACGATAATAGTAAATTCCGAGCAACTTACGAATTAACGACAATCGTTAATTCAGAGGTAGAGAACGGGTTGAAAATGCGAGCGAACTTCCTTGAAGACGAGCTCGCGCGCCAGTCTCTTAAGGCAGGGACACAATAGGCGACAAGTCGCAGTGACAGGTCCCTGCGACAAGTTGCTCCGTGTGTACTACTCACAAAACAAGTCGCTGCGACACGACGCCTGTTGGGGCCACACGCAGTGATCTCGTATGAAGGGGAATGTGAACTAGTTTTCTAATTCAATATGGCTGACCATATGACGCTCTCTCATTGGTTCATTTATGTTTTGTCGCAGCGACTTGCTTCCGGAATTGTACACGCGGTGCTACAACGCTGCTTTCGCTAATTTTGTCGCTGCGATTAGTCGCACGAATTCAAAGTGCGACTGATCGCGGCGACAAAATTCTGCCGCAGCGACAATGATTTTCATAAAATTAAATGTGTCACACAAGGCGAATTGTTGTGGCGACTTGTCCCCGCGACGAGTCGCAGCGACTTATCGCTTAGTGTGTCCCGGCCTTTAGATTCATTTATACAGCGTCTCATTTGATAACAAATGGAAGCACACGCCTCGGAATCAATTCATGCAAAGTCCGTTATCAAGCAATCTGCCAGCATAAACACTTTAAATTAACCCGAACTAACCTTCTGTGTGTACTAAACTGTCCACTGGAATGACCCGTACCGTCGCACCCAGGAGTTGGGCACCTAAAGAGCCAAACAATTTACATATCAGTCACCAAATAACGCATCTCTGATTGAAGAAAAAGAAAAATCTGTACTTGGTACGGGTTGCCCATAACGCAAAGACACAACTAATCATTTCAGAGATGCAATAATCGATGATCACTCGGGAATACTCGGAAAAGATCCGAAAAGATCCGATGGTATGGATGGTCAATCACGAGGATACAGGAGACTTGTAGGAGCTTGGGCATTGAACCAGGCTCAGCTGACAGTCCTGCAAACTGCTATGAATGAAAATCACGCGGTGTGGCACTCGCGCAATAGGCCAGTTTCGTATTCCAACGGTTGGGTTGGGTCGAGTACGAAGCGGAGGCTAATGCGGTGGAATCTTTTCAGATGCCAATTATTACCCCCGCATTAGCCTCCACTACATGCTAGATCCAGTCTAACCATGTGAGAATACGAAACTGGCCTCTTGTCATAAACGAGATGTGGAATTTCACTGAGCCCAGGAAGTGAACAAAGAGATGTGTTAGATGATGATAGTTTGGGTATACGCGCGCGGATAAAAAACTAATCCAACAGAAATTTATTTGTACAACTAGGAGCTCATCAAGGGGAGATTCTTTCTTCCATACTTAGCCCAGGAGTCAATCCTTTCCGGAGTAAATTTATTTATAGAGCGCCTCCCTTGGGGGATTCAGCACGCCCACTGTTGTAAAAGCCAATCAACACAAAGCTATCTCAGCGTCAAGGGAAATATGATACTTTTCGCGGGAAAAACCTGTTCCTAAAAATAATTTTACTTTGGCAAGGGTTGACTCAAGGAATTAGTGGAGAGAGAGGTTCCCCCTTGATTAACTCCTGGTACAACGGAACGACTCTCGAGATTGGTTCACAAAACAATGGACACAAAGAACGATACAAAAGAAACAATGAACCACGACGTAAAACACAATCGAGCTGCGTCCCAAAGCTATCCAATGAAACTAGAGGTTGTAAAGAGCTGCTTCCTGACTGGGATCAACCGATTCCTCAAGAGAAATTTTCGCAGAAGCGAAGAGCAAAAAAAATGTTTCTATAGACACTCACATGGGTCCAGGTTTCTCAGACTGCGAACCATTAGCTCCACCTGAAGAACAAAAATAAACGGTAGAAATTTTGAAATGTACAATAGTGTACAATGGAACATGAACAACTGAGACGGCCATGACACTGACCGGATTGATGGGGACGGGGAGGAAGGGGAGAGGGAGGGGGGAGAGGGGAGGGGGAGGGAGGGGGAGGGGGGAGGGAGGAGGAGGGAAGGCAGGCAACATAAAGTTGAGAGTAACGCTCGCGGGTGAGATTCAATCTCTTCGTCGTTTCTTGAAATCCCCTTTCCGAGTCTGGGAAAATAGATGCCATTTTGTCGTCCCGCAACTTGAAGAACTGATTTAGGGTGGCGTTTAAGGTGGCTGGATCCAATTTCAACACTTCTAATGGGACATAGTTTTTCAGTGAGTGTTTAAGAAATATTCTAATTAGAAGGGTTATAACTACTATACTGTATCACGTAACAGCAGTGTTAGTGTACCATATAAAACACCCATTATTGCTCAACAAAATGTGCCCACTATTGTGACATAATAGGTTACCATGGCAACATGAGAGCTCCCCAAAAACACCGTATATTTCGTGTTTACTTGCTTACATCTCAAAAATGAAGTCGGTGACCCCCATTTTGTACATTGTAGAATAGTAATAAGCAATCTGAGATAAAACTATCCGCAAAGTTTTAAATTCAGAGCCACCTTAATTTTTTCGAAAATTTAAGATAGCTATGAATTGGTCGCCAAGAAATTTTTTCAGCTTTGGCGGTTATTCAAGCCCAATGCGACAGGCGTGCTATTTTTATTATTGTATTTGAAGGTGCTCTCTCCCTCTCCTCATTTAATCTCACCCGTAAAAACACGTATCATTTTTAAGTCGCTTAACAAAGTCTGCAAACAAACCACTTTCCAGAACGTTAAGCAAGACAAGGGCTGTCGTCACAGCCTACGGGAGCATATAACAATGAACCATTCATTTTCTATTTTTGCTTTAAATCCGTTCGTACCCATCCAGTTACAGAATAGTTGGCCCGTATTGTACACCGGGAACAAAACGAGATAATCGCAAAATACTTCCGATAGGCTGTTAGCGCTAAGTCACATTCTAGAGTGACGTTTTCGTTGAAGTTGTCCTTTCTTAAACTCTCTATTGACTATTTTCACCATCCCACAATACAATACGTTTTCGGGGGTATTTTTACATTAAAACAATATACACTTTATGTATGGTCCCGAGCTTTTTGTTTCCCACGGGACTCGAGGGAAAGCAAAACTAACTAGTTTCCCGTGGGACCATACATTAAGTGCTTTGTTATATATTTAGACTTTTCCTACAACAATCGCAGCAAAACACCCGGAGCAGGAAACAACTGTGGAATTGTATCCCGGTCGGGATACATTTGAAATCCACCAAGGGCACGTGACGAAGAATCAACCAATCACAGTGCTCGTTTTGTGGAGTGAAAGTCCAGGTATACAACGATACAAGTTATTGTTTGGGATTGTACCATGCTTCAGTGAACTGAATATTCTTAAATTCCATAATAAATGGAAAAGAACGTGTAAGCAGCTTCTAGTAATTTCTGACCTGCTTCAGCGTTTTGAAGGGCAAGCTTCGGCGCTAAGGGACAACCTGACAAACTAAAGAGAAAGTCAGAAGAGTAGTTAAAACAGGGAAACACTTCCCGTGAACCAAAATCAGGAGGGATAATCCTCTCTTGCAAAGATTCATTCAATTTAGTTTGCCGTTTTTCTTAAAGTGCTGCATTTGACATCAAGTCGGCAAATGTTTGTACTCTTTTGTCGTTGCAGTTTTTAGGCAAGAAGCGAAAGCTCCCTTTCACAAAAAAATCAATGTGCATTAACTTAGTGGGTCGTTAGTAAATCTACAACTTCATTCGCACAGACCAAGGCAAGTCGTCAAACCTGTGATCACAGGCAGCCCAAACTAACGTCACGACCGCCACTGGTATTTCTTTATCAATTTAAAAAGAAATTGCTTGTTGATTAAAAGAGGTTTGCTGCGCAAATATTTGAAAGGTTGCGATAAATTTCAATTCAAAAGGGAATAAAGAAAACCAGGATTTCAAACTTAAATATAAGGCACGAAATCAGAAGCAAGTAAATATAAAGGTTGGGAAATACTATGGGAAAGATGATATTGCGGATTGCGAACTTTAAAGTGGTACTATGACCAAAAATCACTTCCTTTTTTCCTTCAGATTTTCTTTCGATCCTGGCAAAATTTTGAGCTTTGATTTTTATTCAAAGGGTGTTTACTTTGAGTGTAAGTTTTGGATTTCAAGGTCGGCCATTAGTGAACTCACGTTCAAAACTGACCAATTATACCTCAGGGGGTTGAATCTAGAAAAAAAGTGACGCCATTTACTTAATAGCTTAAAAAACACGAGTTTAAAAATCTGAAAGCCCGAAACTCCCGTGCTGCATATTAATTCAGTCCCGTACATTTTCTCCTCGATCCAGCTCTCTCAAGATTTTAAAGTTAGCAATGGCGGACCATTAAATAGGAAAATTCCAGTTAAAATAGACAAGTGTCTTTTTGAAATTAAGGCTTAGAACTTGGGTCACCTAGTGTTAAGTTAACATAGTTTTGAAATCCAAAGGAAAAAAAATTGACTTTCTGATCATAGTACCACTTTAAACAACTGAATTTTCAATAACAAATTTACATTTTAAGACGTGTCGTTGTGTTTTTGTATGCTCTCACAGGGACATCGTTTATAACCCCTTTGAGCAAAAGGAGGTGAAAGGTTATTTTTTCGATACGCTTCCAGTTGTGTGGTGAACGTTTGGGGGATATATTTTGACTGGGGTTAGGTAAATGTTCGTGGATGTTATCTACCTCAAGCAACTCTGAAATCCAATAGTTACTCAAGGGATATATGACAGCAACAAGTCAGAAATTACCGACGATCAAATTTGAGGATGGTTTGCACCAGGGGGCAACTTAAACGATATGATTTTTACATAAGACTTTCACATGCGAGCAGCTCACGCCATGACACCGCAAATCCATCTCTTCGTGCAAATCTGACTGTTCCTAAAAATAAATTTACTTAAGAAAGTGTTGACTCAAGGAATTAGAGGAGATAGAGGTTCCCTTCCATGAGCTCCTGCGCAAGGATGAAAAAGCTTTCCATGCTTAAAAAAAACTCTCTCTAATTTCCACGTGTATGGGGTTACATCACTGCACATGATGTTTCTGTACCTTCTGTGAGAGGAGTACTTGCCAGTCACGTGACCTGTCCCATCACAACCAACGGTAGGACACCTGTGTACAATATGAAAAACGTATCAGCTTGACGCCCTAAAAAATCCAATTCCGGCACAGGCCGGGCAACTACTCCCTGCGTTCAGCTAACACATACATGTACCTAACTTCCTGATGTTCTTGTTGCTGTATTTTGGCAGCGAGTGGGCAGCCTGATAAACTGAAAAAAAGACAAAAAAGAAGTTAGAGCGGTTTTCAAATGAGTGTCGTAAAACCAAAACCAAAGTAATTACTTTAACCAATCAAAAAGGACGGAGACAATCCAGTAAACCAATCAAAACCCGAAGTAATTACACGTCGCCGACACAAAGCGCGGGAAAATGTGCTCACGCGAGCCACGATTGGTTTTGGTTTCAATTCTGATTGGTTGAAAAAATGGCGCGGGAACTTTTAACCAATCACTTAGTGAAGTAATGCAAAACCAAAGTAATTCGCTAATTACTTTCGACACTCAATTGAAAACCGCTCTATTAAAAACACAGACAAACGCCATTGGTAGCTATTAGGAAGGAAAGAGACATTGATGGGTTTGCCTCATTTATAAAATTATGGTGTTTAACTCGCTCTGCGTTGCGCAATTCTTTTTTCGTCAATGCGCTCTTTGACGATAAATTTTTCTACAGGGGGTCCCTTATTGACAAACCAAGATAAAATGCAAGGGAATTGCTATTTCCTTCTAAAGGAGTACGGCGATCCCCATTACTTTAAAAGACCCGCATTATCAATGGGCACTTTTTTGGCACTTGTACGGAGGCAGCCATACCCGCAACGACAGCATATATCTAAACCGAATCTGATTTTAGTGACTGGTCCATCTCGTTCACGTGGAACAATGTGGGTGAAGAATCCTGAGTGGTTCCAGAGAAAAAATAGAGACTTTCGCTTAACATTCTGGATTTTTCCAAACAGAAAGTGTTTCTATCCGGAAAAAAAATTTCAATATCACTGTTTTTACTTTTCAGATTTCCCGCGAGCCGCCATCTTGAATAATTGTAGTGTGTTACGGTTCCCCTGGTGCTCCTACACAAACGCTCGTTGTGTCGAAAACAATAGGCAACCGTAACTTGTCACTATCATTTAAGATGGCGGCGCACGCAAAATATGAAAAGAAACCGCAATTCCAAAATTCATTTTTTTTCTCTGATACAAAGACTTTATTCGAATCACTTGACAAGTTACTCTTTAGTAGGAGTGAAGGTTCCCTTCAAAATCCATGGTTGTCATCTGGGGAATTGTTCACTTTACAAAGCCCACAAAATGACCAAGGAGCTCAATAAACTCACCTTCTGTGAGTTGCGTACTGTCCGGACACATGACCCCGCCCATCACAATTTGGAGTCGGACAACTAAAAAGATGGAAACAATTTCATTCAAAAATCATCTTAATTTTGGCCTTTTTTTGGGGGGGGGGGGTGGGGGGGCTTTTTTTTTTGGCCGATTTTTATTCGTATTACGTTGAGAATATCAGAGAGGACTTATACAAGATAGAGCTTGTTGTACAATTGCTATTTACTGCAAGCTTAAGTAAAATTTTCCGAACCCATATTATATCATTACCTAAATTTCATTTTCAGGCAGAGTACGGGCACACAGCTAACTATAACGGCGAGAATTTTGCAAAATTTGGTTTTCTAGTGGCGCTCCTTTCTTGAATGCTTAAACCAGACAATTTTCGCAAATTCTATCGAAGGACTGCAATCTTGCAGAAGAGATGCAAGGTAATTGGTCACTAAACGAAACAACTTAACGCAATTTGACGTCCGGTTTTTTATGCCTTTGATTTGTTATTGCTCACATTTTGCGTCATAACATTTTCATCATGGCTCCACGGTAAATTATGAAAATTTTCTAAACAATAACCAAACAAAGGCACAGAAAAGCTCACGTCAATTTTGTTAAATTTACCTCAAAAGTTCTTTGGGCTTTCCATCAGATCCTGCAATGTAAAACAGAACTTTGTCTGTAAGGAAGAAGTGAACCTCGCGCTTTTAAATTTAAGCATTATCGCCTGTTATAAACACATGAAAAATCCAGGGGGCTTCAAATTCGAACCGATGACTTCTGCGATGCTCAGTGGTGCAATGTCATACTGAGCTATGCTAGAAGCCACTCAGTTGGGAGCAGAACTTTGTCTCTTCGGACTCCAGACTTGATGGCTCTGTCTAACGCCAGACGATTTAACGCGTCACCTGGGGGGGGGGGGGGGGGGTCATAGGGCGCCTGAGAAGTTCAGTGGACAAATCGCAGTTTATAAAAAAACCGGGGGGAACTCCCATATAAAAAGGGGAGGAATGGTCGTCGAAAATTTTAAGGTAAACCCGCAAAAGAGACCAATCTGGGCGTGGCCCAGGCCATTTTTGACCCCTAAAGTAAATATACACTTTTATATTTCTTCGCGCGCAACCATAAAGGAGACATTCGCGGTTAGATATGATGGTGTTTTGCCCAGAACACCCTAAATGAGACCGAAATCCGAAATTTACACTCCTAAGCGAGACGATATGGGATCCCCCCCCCCCCCGGGATAAAAAAGCCCTAAATAAAGCAGATCCTAACAAAATATTTTCAACGGGAAAACAATCACTGTTCTACATGGCCATCATGGGACGAAAGCATATGATCTCATACACTACACGAATGTCGCAATAGATGGCACACAGATCTATACAGCCTCTAATTTCATCGCAACGGCATAGGACACAGCTACTTCCGTTGTATGAAATTTGTTCCATTGCCAGTGTTTTCTGAACCAATTTACGCGAGTTGTTGTAAAAGCTGCGTCTTGACACGTCCCAAAGGCTCAAAACGAAGATCACATTGCATGCCAAGAGCCGTGTTCACATTAAGCCTCGATAATGATCGAATTATAATCCACTTAAGTCTGGAATGGGTTCACATCAACTAATTACAGCACGTAGTTATAATTGGATGACAATTATTTCAAACAACTTCAAGGGGATCGTTTGAAGTATTATTACAGTGCGTACACGTGGTGGTATGAGAAGACTGACGAAACTTTTAATCGCTTTATGGACCGAAGATTTGGATTTGTCTTCTTCTATTCTCGGAAGCTATCCCTGGTTCTCTTCTCGCATCAAGCATGGTGATGATAATCGTGGCAGCCACGCGATACGGCGCGAGGTTACCCTGCCTATTGTATTTGAATTTTCGCAGATGTGAACAGTCCAAGTGTTCTTCGCGGCTTGCTCAAGCCGTGAACGTCTACTGCGCATGCGTTTGCTTTGTTATGAACCATTTATACGCGCATTTCGAGTCTTATGTAATCCGCACTCGTATAAATTGCTGTGGCCCAGTTCGCGTCTTATGTACTCCGCGGATCATTTTTCACGCATAAACGGCCCTATTGTGACGTTTCTATGGCCAGTGCTTAGGACCCAGTTGTTCAAAAAGCCCGACTCTGCTAATCCCTGAATACCAGAACCTTAAAGTAGCTTAGCCTTTTAATTTCAATGGACCAACACATATGTTTTACTGCAGCGTGAATTAACATTGTTCAGGCTTTTTGACAAGCAAAATCAGACAAAGCTGGGTTTGAATTTAATCGCGGATTAGAGTTAATTGGCTTTTGAACTGCTGGGCCATGGAGAAGAAAAAGAAGTCTCTTCGTTTAAATGCTTATCAAAATCGGAATGCATCGCATTACCGGGGTGCAAGATAACTGTAACGCGATAAGCTAACAAGAATTATAGAAATACGTTGTCTGTTTGGCCAGAATCGTGTCCTTACCAAATTCACGTTTCACCGGAGTTTTCGGTAGAGGGATATTCCTTGAAACCTTTGGACATCCAGAGAGGCGACGATGACTGGCAAAGCGCCCATTAACGTGACCTGAACCATCACATCCCTCAGTTGGACAGCTAATTGAGACGCAAAACAAACAAATAATTATGCAATCAAGCAAGTCTTAAAGTTTAAATAAAGCATTTTTCAAAATAATTATGCGGCGATTCGCCATGTTTTTTTTTTTTATTTCATGTCTAGAATTTAATAACGAGTCTATAAAGCATTCTCATTCTTAAAACGGATTTTGTTTATTTAAAAAACCTGCTTTACAGTCCGAGTTACGTTTGGCTGGAAATGGGCTTCAAGGAAAATTTTGTTGCATTTGTCAACGTACAGTCATTGAATTGAAGCCGTCCAACTGCGATGGCACTAAAGGAAGTCATACATTAAACATAAAACCCTCAACAACCCATCGCCAATTTGCTACGACATCGGAACTGTATTTCCTTGATACTGTTTTCCCAAACAGAAACAAACTGACCCTGGGACCATAGATCTGAGCTTAACTTGGATGAGTGACCGAGAGCTTTCCACGCAACACACCAAATACGCTAGGCCTAAAGCCTCAACTCTCAATATGAATCTCTTCCCTACTAGTGTCTTAAATTATACACGTACATGTAGCCATGAAACACTTACCCTATGAATC
Source organism: Montipora foliosa (assembly GCF_036669935.1). Classification (NCBI taxonomy): domain Eukaryota; kingdom Metazoa; phylum Cnidaria; class Anthozoa; order Scleractinia; family Acroporidae; genus Montipora; species Montipora foliosa. Next base: position 25,630,973 of record NC_090879.1, read on the forward strand.
TTGAAGAAGCTGTGAAGTAAAATCAAGCGACTCCATAAGAAAACGTTTTTAAAGTCTTTCCTACTTTATGGATTTTGGACTAAACAAATCGCGTCATTAAAATGAAAGAGGCCCGGGTTGGGTGGGGGGAGGTCTCGCATATTAAAGGGGCGGAGATCCTCGTCGTCTCGCTCAGGGGTGTAAATTTCGGATTTTGGTCTCACTTAAGGTGTTCTGGGCAAAACGCCATGATATGTAGCCCATATGTAGCCGTCAAGGCTTAGGGTCTCACGCAAAATAAAATGAAAATATGTATTTAATATGTTTTAAATATGGTGTCTTAAAAGCGAGGGGCACGCCCAGATTGGTCTAGTTTAGGCGTGTAATTCAATATTAATATAAAAAAAATAAAAAAATACATACATGTAACTAAAGCTTACTTGAAAGACGGCTTTGAAAAAAAGAAACATGGTGTTGTCATTGTTGAAATATCTCCTATCGTTCCAGAGATGTTCACGTTTTTGTGTAAAAACTGATTGTTTGTGAGCAGTTGGTTTTTGAAGCATGTGTTACGATTCAAGAAAAGATGTATTTATGATTTTTCCCTGATCTTACCTTTGCCACTTCCATAATCTGAATCCTCAAAATCGTCTCTAAACTCATCGTCGTCCTCCTCCTCCTCCTCAGATGAGCTCTCATCTGAAGTGTACTGAACAACCTCTTTAGCTTCTAAACAAATTCCATCCACGCTACTTGAATCATCTTCCTCTTCGTCATCCTCATCATAATCATTACTTTCTCTTTCGTGATCACCTTGTTCTGCTTTGATAAGCAATTCTTTGGAATCTTCTAATACAATACAATAAAATTACATTTTAATCCTCAAGTTCAATTACCTTGAACAAACTAAAACGAAACTTCACAAACAGCATTGCTGAATTATAAAATTCAAGTTTTTAATTTTAGCAAGCAGAAATGAGTGAGGACTTTTGAGTTGACTAGTCCATGGTCCAGGCATTCAACAGTCGTCAAGGGTTCTGGTCTACAAATTTGAAGGTCTACAAACTTAGCAGGCGAATGAGCATAGTGAATTCCACCTTCATATTTATCGAAAAAAGGCACCCAAAAAGAACAAGAGACTGCTCAAGCCAACAGCTTTTTCTAGTCCTAAATGTCTCCCAACCCTTTGTTTTTCTTCTGCTACAAATTCGATCTGTGATATGGGTGCCTCGCGTGGAGTTGATGGTTACACTGTTGGCATCTATATGTACCAAAGGCAATTCTATCCAAAGGCTTAGTGACTGGTCCCCATACTGCAGTTAGCTAGCACAGTTTGCATTTACATGTAAGTGAGGCATTTGGGTTCCAACTGAAATTATGACTTAAGGTAGCCTAAAATTCTATACACCATAAATAAACAAATAAATAAATAACTTTATTTTACAAGGGTAAAACTTTACAGTACAGCACTGACAAATCTGTGCCCCTGCAAGCAAAAAATCAATTTTATTTTTCTTTCAATTTCAAAACTATGTTTACTAAACACTCAGTGACCAAAGTTTTAGACCTTGATTTCAAAAAGACACCTGTTTATTTTAACTGGAATTTTCCTATTCAATGATCTGCCACTACTAACTTTAAGATCTTGAGAAAGCTGGATTGAGGAGAAAATGACGTCAAAGGCTCACTGTAGTTTACGAATACAATGCATGAGTACACCACAGAATTAATAATATATATGCAGCACTGGAGTTTTGGGCTTTCAGACTTTTAAACTGGCGATTTGCATATATAATAAGCTCCATTCACACGCTGAAATTTTAAGCCCAGTGTTCAGAAAATACACTTTTAAAATCGGAAGAAACAAAGGAAGTAATTTTTTGTTATCACAGGGGCACTTAAAAATGTAAAAGCTAATAAAAGCTAAACTACAAGACAGTATAATATTTAAAATAAAAGTACCTTTTCCCTAAGCATTATAATAATAGTTATGAAATGGGAAAACTATCTAAGCCTGCATAACTTTCCTTCAAATGGTTTATGTATTTCTGTTTGAAATACTTTATGCTAGTGCCACAACATAGAGATCCAATATTGATTAGTACTATTTACAGTAATAGCCAACCTGAGTATTCATGTAGTGAAGATACATCTTTGGATGATGTAACCACATTGCCACTCATGACAGAATTAGCCACAGCCACAGCGGCAGTAGCTGTAATGACACTCGGCATAGAACATGATGGAAGCGTGGTGGCGGGCGACATTGATACACAAGCCTCTGATTGAGGATCAGTTTTCAACTTTTGTGCCTTGGCTCTTGGAAAGGTGAAATGAATTGGTCCATCCTTGTCATCAGAGTCAAAGTTTAGTTCTTTCTTAGATGAGCTGTCCTCGGTGCTGGAAGCAGAAGAAATCCCCGAATCTGATGATGTTGGGCTCTGCTCTGGTGAAGTCTTGTCTGTGAGAAGGTACTTTGGTTTATGCCCTAAGATAGAACACATTATGGTAATTTAACAAGTGGTACAGCCCTGCTGCAAACATTCTTGAGACACTGAACTTTAAATATCAGACTATAGCCCAGCTAGGCATCAGCAAGTTCTCAGAATCTTCTCATTTCTATGAACAGTTCCTCCACCTCAATAGATATGACTTAAAAAGGTTTGCAATTCAAGACAGCGATCAGCACTTCTAAGGACAAAGCAACTTTTTGTGTGGGAGAAGAATCAAATAGTTTGAAACAAAAAGGCTATTTCTTAATAATCATTGAAGTTATTTAAAGAAATTTGCAATTCATTGTTTTTTCCTCATTAATTAATATAAGCTGTAAAATTGTCCAGGTTATGTCATGCACTTGGCTCCATTTTTTGCATTTAGCCAGTAATCTCCCCAAGCTGCAATTGATTTTAAAACATTAATGCACCTTTACAGTTCATACTCTGTGGTTATGCATTGTTGAGCTGTACTGAGCTGTATCTCTTTTTTGCTTTGTTTTGAGAGAAATCCCAAATGTCAACCTTCCAATTCCATGGTAGAGTGTAGCAAGTCGATCACGATCATTAGCAATATGTACACATACAGCATGTCAAACTCCATGCTGTCAATTCATGAAGCATTATTAAATAAATGACCCATTGACTCCTACATGTAGGAGAGAGACTAATTAGATTTACCAGTACCCCATCTAATGCCAGACAATTTAACTAGGCAATGGGGGAGGGGGGTGTGGGGGGGGGGGAAGCAATAGGCTAACTAATAGGAACATTACAGTACACTGTAAGTCATGCATCACAAGGGAACTAACCTTTTTTGTGTGGAGGTGTTGCTGGTGGACTCTTGCACTGCCCAGCAAGCGATTTCTGGACATTTGCCAGGGGACACCCTGAAAGACTGAGTGACATTGCAACCATCAATATAAAATGTGCACGTCAAGTCAAGTGCAGATATGTCGAGAAATTCACATAATCAGATGCATGACGATTTTGATAAGCATTACTACATGTATGCGTCCCATTGCTCTTCTCTCCAACTTTAATACACTCACATCGGGGAATATGGACATCAATGTGACAAAGTGTTCCCTGAACTCTGGTACTCAACTTTAGATAAACAGGCCCATTTACTGTAATTGTACCCTCAACAAACGCCAACCCTCAAACTTACATGGACTGTACCTGCTGATGCTGATTAACTGTTAATTGTTTCCAACAGCGATGGGTTTTGAGGTGTTTGGAAATCACCCTTAAGCTACCGTACCGCTCAAAGATAAGCGAACCATCAAACGCGTTGAAGACGCGTTGAGAACGAAGAGTCAACACATTTGAAAATAAAACCAAAGCATTTGAAAACTAGTTTCTTTTCAAGGAAGGATTATATTTTATATAGTTTTATATAGTTTCTTTTCAACGCATTTGGCCTTTGTTATTCATTTTCACACCTCTGAATTGTGTTTTTAGTTGCATCACGAAATGAAATCATGAAGTCAGTTTTGACACGTACAAAATCGGCGAGGAACGAACACGAAACAGATTTTCAGTCATTATACATTTAAAACTCTGAAATAATTCTCAATCAATAATTGGGTACCTTATGGAGTCATTTTGTTTGTTTTGCATTCCCTTGGTCCCCCCTTTGCTACTTTGCCAAAAATGGCCATTTTCGACACTTTTGCGAAAAATGTTATTTCTCCTCTAATAGGTCTTTTTTCATGTGGTTTTTTGCATAGCACAAATCTAGGATAGTTTAGCTTTCAATCTATACTAATTAGGCCAACAGGCGACTTGTATTTCCTATTTTTTTAGCCTTCCGAAGTTCGACCAAAAAATGTAGTTGATCATGATAATTTACAAGACTGATTTATTTTTACATGTATGTACACAATCAAGATATTCACACAAGATAATTGACAGCTTGTCAAAACAGAACAAAAGAACATTTAACCATTATTTCATGAGCATGTGTTGGATATGAGTTGGCTGTTACCAATCTCGTATCCAACAAGGGCGAATGGAATAATTATTGTTTTATTAAATTCTCAACCTTGGGTTTTGCTAAATTTTATTTAAGTTCATGAAACGACCAGAAAGTGATGTGACTTCCGCACACAAAAAACTTATGCTGAGTGAGTGCTGAGCGATATCTGCCACATTCATTTCCATATAAGGTCAAACACAGGTATAATGGCTGGTAACTGAGATCCAGTGAACCAATGAGAAAGCTAGAATTGCATTATCCGAGGTTGAGAATTTAATAAATCGCATTATGGCATGACTTGATAGAGTAACAACTTCTCTACATTCTCTCCTCAACATGAAAAATTCTCAAATTTCTTGAAGGGCTCATAGCTACAGTACTATTAATACCTTCTGTGTGACGTGTACATTCCAGTTTTGTGTCCTGTTCCATCACAGCCAGGAGTGGGACACCTACAGGAGATGAAAGACCAATAAAAATTACTACATAGTTCTTTGATACCTGCTACGGAATTAGTGAGAGGATTGCAATCTCAATCTTCAAATTAATTTTTAATTTTTTTCCGTTCCAAAGGAGTACTGCACAGACGAAAAAAGGAACGCAGTCAGAAGCTGTTAAGAGAACTAGCAGCCACAAGACTTCTTCAATTGTCAACATCAAATTATTGTGCAGGGAACATAAAACTTTAACACCTTAATGTACTTCATAAACAAGGCTATAAATTGTTGAACTACATTTAGAAAATATTAATTTTAAAAGCACCCATAGCCCAAAAAATGATTGCCTACAATATTTTATAATTGCAAAAGAAAGAAATGTTCACTGCATGCCGAATAATGATGCACTTCAACAAAACTAGAAGCCAATTTACATGTAGTATCATTAAATGATAATGATAATGAAACATGATGAGCAGGGGAAATGAAATTAAAAGGCACAAGAATATTATCATGAGAATATGTTTAAATAATTATAAGCTCACCTTACACCATTCTCATCTCCTGAAGATCTTCCTGAATAGTAAGAAAAACGCATGTTTATTGTACATTACAAATTACCAGCAAAAAAGTGCAGTTTTTGTACTGTAATTCTGATTCATGATGCAGCTTTGTTGCTAAAGCAAGTTTGAAAACAACACTTCTGAAATATCAAAAAAACAGTTTCAAAACTACCGGTAATTTCCATAGGAAAGACTTCATAATCTGACTTTGACTGACTGACCTTTCACCCATTGTCCCCTAGAAGTGAGACTCAATAGCTCTTACTTTGTCTAATGCCAGGCAATTTTTTCTAGTCATTGGGGGCTAATTCAGGAATTCTGAACACTAAATAAATCTGATTAAAAACATCATAATCTTACCATCTTTGGGCTTATCCACAGAAATTCTCCTGGGACATCCATAAAGGCTAAAATGAAAGACGTTTTACATAAAAATGATGTTAACACATGTCTAGCCTAGCAACACTATATAATTATTATTATTGATAATATTAACATTGAAGAGGATACAATGTAGATAGAATAATTTATTGTTATTTGTCTATATCACCACATATTTAACTTTAAAAGGTAGTCAAATAAATTCTAAGTTGCCCCAATTGGACTAAGTGCTATTTTTGGATTGCTAGTTTTCACGAAAACCAAGAAAAAACAAGAAAACCTAGTATTCTTTACTATCACAGAGCTTGACACTTTCTAGGTGGATGGATGAGTTAATTCCCCATGTCATCCCTTGTGCCAATCTTGTAGAGACTTGGTGTACAGTACAAACCTTCTGTGAGATGCAAACATCCCAGACTTGTGTCCTGATCCATCACAACCAGGAGTTGGACATCTATTTGTAGTAATAAAAGAAAATGCTAAATGAAGAAGTACTGTAACATAGCAAAAGCTACAATCTGAGAAATAACAATATAATACAACTGAGCCAGTACACTTAAGGGTGGTTTTCCTCTGAAGCTCAAATCCCATTCCCGGCGCGTTAATCACCATAGTAGAATGGGTGTCCATTCAGCACCTTGATTGGCTAATTCAATTCACTCTGTTGATTTCTGATTTCAACCCCAGCCCCTGATGTAATTATAATAATTATACTAATAATAATTCACAAAAATAATAATTATCATTGAATAAATAAAATAAAATAATTTATTACTACTTTATAATCACCTTGATGAGTCAGATCCCAGGTCGGAATCCCTGTCTAAAATAAACACAAACAAACCATTAAACTTTTCATGGATGAATTCTGATTGAGAGAGTTGTGAAAATTTCTTTCGTCATTAAAGTTAGTTGAACATGACAAAGTCTGGTCTCATACCTCCATTATCACTTCTTCTTCGACTGGTTCTCTGTACATAAGGGCATCCATAAACACTGATAATAAAACAGCCCAATGAGATGTTGATGATCATAAGAAGAAGAAGAAGAAGAAGAAGAAGAAGAAGAAGAAGAAAAGCAAGTGATGTACTCAAACATCTGTGTCACTCTTATAAATTATTAATAGCTCATTTCCGAGTTGCTGCATGCCTCAGTTTCAAAGCGAGTCCTGGTGCACAACCATTCAAATGGAAATGAGTAGCGTATTCTTATGCAAATCAAACTCATTTCCCTTACAATAGTTGAGCACCAAGACTCGCTTTGAAACCAAGACAAACAGCAACTCGGAAATGGCCTATTAGGAGGCAGTGTAACCCAATGATTAGGTTTCCCACGAGATCCGTAGTTCCCAGGTACAAAACCCATTTTGACTACTCGTTGAATTTGTTCCTGACACTGTCCCTGGTTCAACTTCTTGGCAGCACTTGTAAATAGCCAACTGGTTTGCCACCGACCAGTTCTGTCGTTTTGTTAATTGAGTTTCATTGGCCCTGAAAAGCCCTCTGGGGAGTGGTCAATTATTGAATAATTGTATTGTATTGTGCTAAAACATTATTTAATACTTGAAAGTATTGCACATATTCCCACAACAGAGAATAGTGGGGAATACACATGTGAGGTGAGAAACAGGAGGTGAACATGCAAGTCCTTATTGGAATCTTAATTGCCAATAATACATTTTCCCTTAAAACTTTCTGCATACAGGTACACTTAACTTACGGTATTTGGGCTTGTTACACTGTATATTATGGATATCATTTGATTGATCAGCACTTTTATTCTTCCTCCTCCATTTACTGTATTATATAATTTTTTTAAGGTGACATTTTTACCTGCGATGTGATGCAAATTTCCCATTGACATGCCCTTTCCCATCACAACCTGGCGTGGGGCACCTACATGTACACAATGAACAGAAACAATAATGTCCCCTTTAACACATTCTGGCATGACTATTCTGGGGTGGGGGGGGGGGGGAAGGGGGTGAGGGGTGGGGTAACAAAAATGCCAACCGTAATTAGGCCTAAACACCATACTAAAGATAATGTTTAGTCCTAAGGTTAGCATTTTTGTAAAGGTTTGGGTTATTTCAGCTATGGCACCCTTCAACCCCCTGCCCCCTGACCCCGTAATAGTCATGCCAACGCATTCCCTCCTGAGAGTGACACTAATAGATTTTACTCTGTCTAACACCACAGGATTTTACTCGTCAATGCCGGGGCTGTGTTACGGGTGAATGGATTAAATATAATTATAGTGCTCAACAGTTACTAGTTTGAGTGTGTCGTGAATTTACACGGCAAAACAACAACAAAATGCCAAACATCAAGTAATCCAAGCCAAGGATTTTGAAATCAGTGTTTGAATGAAATAACTGTTGACATGTAGTACAGGAGGTGAAAGCATTCAAGATTCAGTGTGTGGTATTTGACATTCAGCAAATTCTAATGAATGAACTAATTAACACAAGCAGTTAAAGCTCTGAAAAAAAAATAATTCCAAATACTCAACTAACCCAATGAGCTCTTGGATGGATGCTAAAAGAAAACAAAGTATAAAAAGATTATTACTTGAGCAATAACAAATATATATCTTTGTATAAGAGATGTACATGCAACCTTGACTGTAAGCTTTATACATGTATGTCAAATACTACATTGAGTAATGTTGGAAATTGCTTTATCTTAAATTGTTTTAAGAAAAAAAAAGAATCAGAGAACATTCTCTTCAAATTCCTTACCAGCCATTCCTAGTCCTCTACACTGTCTCTTTAGATCTCTGCCACCTGTGCCAACCGGGATGTCCTGGTCAAACAAGGCAGCTTGCCTCGTAGCATGCACCTTAACCGATACGAAGGTAAATAATAATATAATTTGTCAGACAGGCAAAGAAAAAAAGGAAAGGAACTTTATTTAAGTGTCTAATCTTCTAGCGCTGTAGAGCAATAATCGGGGACACTGTAAATTGAAATTAACAAGTTAATGCAAATCAAATCAAATGTTGGTTTTTGAGGAGAGGGGAAAACGGGAGTACTGGAGAAAAACCTCTCTGTGCAGAGTAGAGAACCAACAAATTAAACTCGACCCACATATGACGCCGAGTCTGGGAATCGAACCCGGGCCACATTGGTGGGAGGCGAGTGCTCTCACCACTGCACCATCCCTGCACCCCAACTTGACAGTTTAAGGATCAATTACTTAGACTGTAGATAATCATTAATGGCAGCAATATTGCTGGTGATTTTATTTGCCTTAATGGAGCAGGAGCAGGAATGGTGCAATGGTGAGAGCACTCAGTTCCAACCTACAATGCCACCTGGGTTCAATCCCCAGACTTGGAATCACATGCGGGTTGAGTTTGTTGGTTCTCTATTCCGATCTGCCCAAGAGGTTTTTCTCAGCGTACTTCAATTTTCCCCTCTCTTCAAAAACCAACCTTTGATTTAATATTAATGATATTTATTAATTTGTATTGTGCAAATATCAATCCAGAGAAAGAAATTTTCATCTGTGCATTGATTTGATATGAGTTGATTTGAATTTCTGTAGTTGTAGTGTGACGTACCTCAATTAATGCCTGACAGGACAAAATACACTTTACACTTATTAACTTCGTTATCATTATTATTCTTTGTTATTACATTCTCAATAATGCAATTCTCATGCTCTGATTGGTTCATTCAATCTCAGTTATCAGCTCATATACCTTATTTTGACCTTATATGGTAAATGATTGCGCTTAGCCTTGCTAAACTAAAAATGTTTACGCCACAGAGCGAAATTTCTCCTGGTATAAAGCAAAAAAACATGTTTTTGTGCAAAGTTTGGATCAATTTTGAGGCTACGCGCCTCGTTGGCTATTTACCATCTCATATCCAAAGCGCGCCCCTGGAATAGTTGTTAATTATTAATATTGTAGATATTACTGCTCTCATTCCCATGAATCATTTTGCTACAACACAATCATACATACACATTTACATTATACGAAAAAACAGTGTTGAACACAGCTGGCTAAAATCAAAACAATTTTAGTGAGATTTTGCAGCAATGGCACAAAAGACTGCAACTGTCATCTGTTGGTATCATTAGGGAAAATTTGGCACAACAAAATAATATGCTACAATACAGTTTCTGTAATTGTGGCAACAATATCATATTTTCTCTTTTGGAAGGCCTAATATGATACCTATATACTTGAGAGACTAAATTTGAAAAAATAAACCCACCCTTCTTTTGTTGGACTTATAACTAACATCAAAATCAGGTTGTGGCTCTCTTTCTATACATTCTTCATTGCAGTACAACTTCTCTTCATCGAAAAATTCTTCACTATCCACATCATCTCTGAAAGTCTGGCAGCTTGATTCTGGGACTGATTTATTCAACATTGTATCATGATCAATAACAGCTATGTTGGTCTCATGAAGCCCTAAATTTGATTCGTCTTCTTCTTGTGTTTCACGTTTTACTGCAAATTCAACCTCAGGTGACTTCACACTCGAGCAAAGCTTGGGATACTTGAGTGGTCTTTGAAATTCCTGGTAAATGATCAATAATAATAAAAATTGGAAAAATAAGAACTTTTAACTCTGATTCTTAGGCTTTTATTAGGCTAACAAACCAATTCTTTCTTCGTTAGGGAACATCAACGAACTAATGGCAATTTCGTGTTGGTGTTATTGGGGGGCTCCTGTAAGTTAAGTTGTGCAAGCCTCAAAATCCATCTTGACCTCTAAGTGAATATGTCTTTGGAAGTAATTAAGTTTTTTTTTATGCTTTGTAAACAGACAAAATAGTTGCCTGCTTGCCAGCTGGGAATATCAACGAAGTTCTCTTTGACAAAAATTAAAAGTCTTTCAAATTATTAAAGGAGGAGAACAGCTGTTGCAAAAGGAGGAAGTGTCGCTGAAACAAAAACAGAACTTTCTGTGTACAAGCTGTACACATCAATATTTTATTAAGAGGAGAAAGGTCACAAAGGTTCTTTTAGCATGGCCGACTTCCTCCTATTTGCATGTCGATTTCAGTAAGCGTCACCAAGTATCTCCTTGCTAATACAGACAGTATTAACATCACAACATGTCCCCCCAAATAACCTAAAAATCACAGTTAAACTTTACCCTAAACCAGGGCTGTCAACCCCCAAACTCTTCAAAGAATTGAGAATTGATAGGGATGAGATGATCGATGACGTCACAACACTTGCGACGCCATTTTTGATGACGTCATTCCGTCTTTTACACAAAAAGAAAGTACACTGTCACACAACCAAGGCAAAAGTCAAAAAATGCGTGAAAAAGAAGTCCTTGGCATTGCAACATTAGATTTGTTTGGTTTATTTCGGACCAATCACATTATTGCTCAAATTACATCGATAAAGCGCTTGCAAGAACGGTTTATCTGAGTTTACATATATGAGGAAAATAAAGAGGAAAATAAACATTTGAATTTTGTTATTATCCATGTTCAAAAAACACAAAGTATTTTGAAGTTTTATTGACGTGAAAGTCGAAACGACAAACTTCGGCGATTTATCAGGAGATTTTAGATCGTAATCTTGATATCAGGAGATTCTGTCCAAAAATTATCTGGAGTCTCCCGGATTACCCGGGAGAGGTGACAGCCCTGCTAACCTTATTGTTAAAAAAGGCTCAGACTTAACAGGACACTCATGCTGGATGTCAAAATTGGGTGTGCATCTAAAAACGCGCACCTTTGGACACAGGTGAAACTTTTAACCAGACAATATTATTGTTATTGCGACCTGGGGCCCCGTTTCTCAAAAGTCCCGAAACTTTACGGGCCATTTTCGGGTGTCACAATTCCCTTTGTATCTCATTAATTAAGAACGGAGAGGATCTAAGTCGTCAAACTTCACAGTCAGTTTGCTTTTGTTACTTTGAAAACATGTTAAAAGATCGGCCTTCCAAAATAAGCAGTTGGCAGTTTCTCAAATGGCTTTTTGGGCCCGAAAAGTTTTCGAGACTTTCAAAAAACAGGCCCCTGAACCTTGCAAAATAACCCAACTGTCTCCTGCAGATTACTGTTAGTGAGTATGAACTAGTGAAGGTAATAAGTTCCATTCATGTAAAAACACTCAGACTTTGCTTTCTATAACCAAGCTGCCAACGGAAAAAATAAATCTCACTCTAAGAGCCACTTTTTTCGAATAAAGGTGGAATTTTAACAGGTTTTGAATTTACCGGTAAGAGCAATAAAAACAGTCGCTAGGATTTATGCATTGAAATGCAGCCCTCTTGGAAAAACAGTGAAATTAATAAATTCACCCAAAGTAAAAGGACAAAGTACAATAATAGAAATTATTGTTAATGATAAATTATTATCATTATTATTATTATTATTATTATTATTATTATTATTATTATCATCATTAGTTCTGTTATTAGTATCACTATTATTATTACTAATAACTTTAAAAAAAAAATTAATTATTTAAGGTGAAATTAAGAACAAAGACTATGAGAAAATAATCTAGCTAAAGATATTGACAAACAGAACAAACAACACCTTGTCAACAGTTTGTTTCCATGAATAATATTTCATGGAAGGAGAAAAAGTTGAAAAGCCTTTCTTAAGATTGACAAAAATCAGGTTATTATGCAAAAAACCAGTCAACTAGGAGTTAGAAATTGAAAGAAAACACCAAGTACAAACTACAAAGTACAATAGTTCTTTTAATTCAAACACAGCTTTGAAAAGAAGGAAGGAAACCAAATATGCAAATGAGTTCATCCTCTGCAACACAAGTTCCGCCATAATATTGAGAGCATAACAAACAAAAACACTTTTTGAAACTTTTTATGCCTCTGTGAGCACCCCTTAGAAAAAATTGCTCGTTTCTGAAAGAGCTATGTTTGAAAATTAATCTTGAATGATTTGCCTGAAATTTCAACTAACACAGAGCATAAAAAGTACTAGACAATCTTAAACTTCATGTTACAGTTAAACTGTTTATAGATTCGAACAGGAGGCTTAAAAGGTTGGGCTGTACAATATGTTTTGAGAATTTTATGTGTGTGAAGAACGTAACTTCTCATTAAACGGTTGAAAGTCTCGATAAAAGAATCAAGTGAAATACGGTAAACAAGAACATTAATTACTATTTCTTATAGCAATTTTTTCCCTACCTGCAAAAATAATGTCACGTTTCTTCAGAAAATTCCGTTCATATTCATGTGTTTATCAAGTTTCATTACCTTGCACTGATATTTAAGAACCCATACATGTAATGGCGCGCAGCAATTTTTCCTCGTGCCGTGCCTGATAATTGTTTAGTGAAAGTGAACCAGCATGTACATTTCAGCGAATGAAAACTGAAATGTGTTTTTGCAAAGGAAAGTTACAACAACTAGGAAACATCATATGGGAACTTTTTGAGATCTAAATTTAGCTACGATAAGGTGAAAGGGGCATTCCACAGACTGCCCGCAGCGTTACAAAAGAAATTAAGATTAAAGGTGTAGAGTTCCCAAGTCTAACTTTCGTTCCCGACCTCGCAACAAGCAAAGAGGCCATCTGCGCATACCAATGAGATGCCAATCACTCGATAAAATTTCCTGAATTTTACAAAACTCGAGCATACAGCTGAGCCACTTTTCGCAATTCTGGAAAAATTATTTAATCGCATCGCGGCCAGATTCATGCACATCAAAAATTTCATTTGATGATGCATATGCTTTCCCGAAGTTTTTTTCAATTGTCTAAAATAATTCGATTCTCTCTAATACATGAAACAACTGCTAGTGTTTACTTAAGCATATTCAAAATGTAGGATCTAATCGCCGAAGAGGAGAAAACTGCTCTCTGATTTTCCACCATCCAAACACAGAACCAGGCAGAAGATTAAATCAAGCATATCATGTAAACTTTCCAGGGAAAATATCGCCATCTCCCGGAAACTTGCGCGTTTTAGCAAAGAGATAAACAATGAGCAGTTCTTCATGAAAGTACAAGTCACAATTTGCATATTATTTCGCTAGCGATCGAGTATTAAAAAATATATATTATGGAACGTTCTTTTGCCTGCTTATTTTAAGGACCAGTTTGAATTTTGACAGCTGTTACCTTTTCAACTCCGCCAAAGTTAAGTAGCGAGAATTTGATCTCTATAAAATACAACGCAATACTTCTTACGAAAAACTTTTCGCAACACAAACTACAGGTTCAAATGAATGGAGAAAAAAATATGCAAATTAGATCGTGGCCCGCAAAAAAGTTTCAAAACCAAAGCAGAGTCAATAATTTTTTTCCCCAGGATGTGAAAACCGCCACATCAGTCGGAAATTCGCCCTTGTTCCTCGTAAACAGCGTAAGATAAATTCGACTCGAGAATTCTAGAAAACGAAATATAAGCTTGCTGCTACAAGTTCCGAATCTTCACAAAGAACGCAGCAGAGATACCAAAAACGGTTGTATCAAGTTTCAGTATTTCGTGCAAAGCGAGAAATTTCCTCTAAACTTTTTAACAATGACAAGAGCAAGTTTTTCACCGAGTGAATGCCACTCGCAAAAATTGCTGCGCTTGATTTTGCGTTTTACTCACCAATTCGGGAGATATTGAAGCTCTTTTGCAACCTGTGAAAGCAGTTTCTTGTCCATGTTGCTGGTCTGCAAATTCCCTGTTCTCAACGGCAGTTCGCTCGGCTTCCATAATCTTGTCTTCTGCGGCGTGAAATTTGCCCTTTGCTATCACCCTTTCAATAAAAACACTGAACTTTTGAGGCAGTCCTTCTTAAACGAAAGAAAGTTTTTTTCCAAATGAACGAGCGCTGTTAAGCGAAATTAAGTTTAACTAACAATATTTGCGCACCGCATCAGAAAGCCAAAACCTTCGAAAGTCAAAATATGAAAATTAACACGGGAGAAAATATTTCAAGATTCCGCTGAACAATCCCTACACGTTAAGTCCCAAAGAACGCGCTAATAAATCACCAGAGCTCGCTGAAATTTAACTGCGATCTGTCTAAATGCGAACAATTGAACAGAGTGGAAATTATTACAAATTCTTGTTCGTAGAGGGATAAATTTTACAGAGAGCGCGCGTCACAGAGATCTTTATTTCCACAAAATTCCTACCCTAAATGATAGCAGTGCAAAGCGCTTTCGATTAAGCGGAAGGCCACAAAATTCATGTTCTTGCCTCTCCAGCTGAAACTATTATCTGCATCCAGCAAACAAGACATGGATTTCACAGCTATTTAAATACATCAACAGACTGGAAGAATAAATTTCAAACTGCTTGAAGTCGACAAAGAATAACAACAATCCATAAATTTCTCACAAGTTCAAGTTACAGCGATCGAAACAATTTCTCGATTTTTGAAAGTATTTCGGCAAAGCGATTCTCGCTCAGGAAGCACTAAATTCTCTTTTCGCTTCTTTCTCCCATTTTACTTGTTCAAAAGCCATCATTTGCATACGGAAAAGTTTTTGTCATCGCGCGAGGAGTCAAGCTACTCTGAAATGTTACCTGATTGAGCAGTTAGCGACGATCGTCGAAAATCTCTACAGTTGAAATTGAGCCTGGGTGTCTTCGTTTGGAGCCCAAACACAATTCGGTGGCGATACGTAAGTAAAATCGCCGTCGATCGCGAAGTTTCACGGCTTCTTTTATGATCCCATGTTCACTATTCATTTGCTAAACTGTCTTGGGGAAAAGTTCTGAAACAAACTTTTTCCCAAGATGCACCGCTTGCAACTGATGCACCCTAGGGTTAATTTTGGATTAAATATTAATCGCAGTGAAAACTTCTTCTTCTTATCTCCCAAAGCACATCACAAATAAAGTTTTCCCGGCATAGATCTTCGATTTTTTTTTTTTCAGCAGTAAGGTATGGAGCGACTCCAGTGCATTTTAATTGCCCGGTTTCCAATCGCACCGCGGACGGATGGATTTGAAAGCGAAACTTGCTCATTTTGAATTTTTTAATCCATTTGAACAAACACGGATTGAAAATGTTTCGGAATCAGAGAAACAAACCGAAAAAACTATCTTGGTGCCTTGCATAAGTTCACCAGATATTTAAAATAATAGGTTTGATGTATTCGGAACCTTATTTCATGTTCACCAAATTAGATTTTGGTAATTTTAATTCCTGCTTTCACTCCTTCGAGTTTCAATTCGTATAAAAGATATTTCATTTGCATTTTAGATCAGCATAAGGAAAGCACTTAAATAAAATCAGCAGTTTAAAGTAATTTGCTTTGGTTTGGAGAAACATTAGACCCTACTTATCAATTTTCGATCCACAAGGCCGCGCTAGGGGTCTCAATCGACTCTGAAAACACTATGGAACTTTAAAGCTATCAAAACTCGTTTTCCGAACTCCATGTATATTTTGCTTCCTGTCATTTTAGAGTAAACAGAGGATAAACATTCTCACGGCTTACTTGGCTTAATTTGTCAAGATCGACATTTGAGCCGTCTAGCTTACTATGAGAAACCTCAGCACGGCCGTCGCTTTTCGGGATGTATTAAAGGCGCTGTTATTTAGAAAATTTATACAGAGGGCCCAAGGAAAGAAACGAGCTAAATTAATAGAAAAAAATTTTTTGAGAACATCATCAGGAGCAGTTCTGAGCTTTCATGATCCTCCCACAAGAAACAAAGATGTGAACTGAATAAAGCTATCTGCACTGAGTTAGTAAAATGCTAGTGCTAATTATTGCGAAATATTCTCAGAAAATCTGAAATGAGGGTTCACTTCTGTACCTGCTTTTAACGGCCAAAGAAGTTTTAAAATAAAATGAATAAAAAAGTCTCATCAAACTTCAATTCAAAGAAAATACAAAACAGCGCAATTGGTTCATCCAGAAGATAAAAGCCTTTTTAAGCCGACGGCTATTTTCAAACGGTTTTTCCGGTCTCAAAGAAGATTTCCATTTATTTTCTAGAAAGCAAGAGTGTGTAAAAACATTACTTAAAATGAATAAATTAAATTTCCTTACAATTTCTTGGCTGTAAAACGGGTAAACTGTGTAAAAACGTCAAGAACAATTACTGATTAGCAGTTGTAAAAAGTTGATTTACAAGTATTGCAGTACCACTAGAAGCAAAGAGGTAGATATTTGTAACTTGAACAAAAATGGCAAACAGCAAGGAATTTGTAACAGCCTTTTCAACGAACGAGGGCATAGCCTTGCTTAAGTTTTAGATGTCAGTTCCAGCAGATGCCGGAATTAATCTGCCTGCCATTGAATTTGTAAGCAAGCTTCGGTATTTTACAAAAGAGGTGAGAGTTGCCGGAAATGTCAAGTCCGGCCCTTTTAGGGATTCCTGATAGCCCCGTTGATTGGTCGCAGAGACTTACTTGCTCGTATTGACTCGGGCATGCTCGGAAAAAATCCGAGTGCTCCGTATATCAACGAATATCAATCGAACCTACGACCAGCTCGATTACAAGTTCGGATGTCGATTGCCTTTTCTAAAACGCGCGAAATTTTAAAGCTGATTAACTAAGATATGCGAAATGCTTTTTAAAGTGGACTTAAAACCCTGACAGAACAGAGGCAATTGCGGCCAAACTCTTAAGCTTTGACGAGGTTTCCACCAACCCCCAACTACTCTAACACACCTTTTGAACAAAATAGCTTTGTATTCGGTTGGGGTGTCACGCAAGGTGATAATCCTGAAATTTCATAATCTCCTAAACCTGTTAACATATGTCTTCAATTCCTCCAGAAGTATGGCGAAGTATGGCGTCGACGCGCTTTACAGCGTGACCGTTCAAATCCTCTTGGCAATGAAGATGTGAAATCCTTTTGAAAAAATGTCGCTTTTCTCGGGACCAAAGAAATTTTGAGCATCTCAGATTTATTGAGGCCAAGTTTGGAAACTGAATTTACACATCGTTCGCAAGCTGTTCCGTTTTGAGTCGCATTTACGCGCCGATCAACTTGAAACTTCAACATTCCCCCCACCTGGGCAAAGCCCGAGCATTTGAAGTTTTGAAGATTGGATCGTTCAAATTCCCGCCCTCTCAGGGCAAAATGGTGTTCAAATGCCCTACCCTATCGTCGGATTTGTCTGTCATACCCTACTAAAGAACAATCGTCGACTGCTCCTGTCGTCTTTAATAAAGACCTTTTGAAGACCTTTTTTGTAAGCCAATCGCTCACAAATGCTATATCTCCATCTCGTCCAAACACATGTTTTATAGCTCTTAGCGACTTCGGCGCCCGAAAAGAAAAATTATTTGAAACTTGACACTTAGTTCCGGTTCAATTTTCCCCACCCCACGCAGGCACAGGCAAATTCCCCACTCCCCGGACACAGAAGATGGTCAAATGCCTGGGGTTTGCCCGGGGTGGGGGGTGGATGTTGAATTATCGATTTGATCGTCGCATTATGTTTTAAGCTTCACTAAGGGACCTTTCAAAATGTCCTTGGCCTTTTTTTCTTTGTTGCCGACATGGTGCAACAATCTTCTCCGCAGTTATCATTCATATTTATGGTGCGGTATGAGAAACATTTTGCCATTGGCTAATTATTGCTAATCGATAACTGCTTAATAGGCCTTACCCCTTATGACGTACAGCACCTGAATTCTTTTGTTGAGTGACTACTATAAATACCAGAATGCAATGTTTCAGTAGTCACTCAACAAAAGAATTGCGAGGCGTTACGTCATAAAGGGTACAGAAGCATACTATGACTGAAGAAATTGCAAAGTTGTAATAATGTCTGCATTTGATTCGTCTCATGTGAAGTACGATCAAACCGCTCCACAGCCGTAATTCCTTGCTAAGCCAGGCGGGAAAAATTGCTTGGCCTATCCGAATAGACTGGTCGTTCTGAATTGAATCAGACGCCGTACTTCACATGAACGTAATTAATTCATTGAATTCGATTCGGCTCATGTGAAGTACGGCGTCTGAACCGTGCCTTAGGATGAGAACAAGATAGCCTTGGAGTTCGTGAATGGCACTTACAAAATATCTTGGAAAGGTCTTAATTTTTTTCATACGATTTCGTAGATCAGGAGCTCATCGATGGGAATATTAATCTTTATCTCCACTAATTCCTTGAGTCAACCCTTTCCCGAGTAAATTTATTTTTAGGAACAGGTATTTCCAGCGAATAGTATCATAATTCCCCGATAACGTTTCGTATGCTTCTGCGTACATCTTCAGAAGTGACGGTGGATACAAAATTGGACTTTGACATACAGGATTTCTAACTTATTAACTATTAAGTAGCAATATAGGTGAAAAAAACTAATAAAGACACAGCTTTTCGATGCTGACATATTCACAAGTTATCATTGGTCGGCTTTAAATCTTTGATCAATAGTGTCTCCTTTATTTTACAGTGAGCGTCAGTTAAATAAAGGGGACACTATTAATGAAAGATTTACATTGTAAAGCCGACCTTAAATGAATATGTCAGCAGCGAAAAGCTGTGTCTTTATTAGTTTTTGTCACCTCTATTGTTACTTAACGGTAATAGTTAATAAGTTAGTTATATTTAAACTCCAATTTTGTATTAACCGTCACTTCTGAAGATGTATGCAGAAGCATACGAAATGATGCGCTTATATCTGTTTGTCACCGCTGTTTGAGTGTTATTTCTGATAAAACTGAGATGGCAAAAAAAAAAAAGAGTATTTTGACATTTCCGAGTTCAGTGGCTCGATTATAAAAGTGCGCCTCAATTCGTCAGTGTTCGACTCTCTTACAAGTTCACGGTTAACAATTCTTTTGTCGCTATTTCATATTGTTCAACTTTCGCAAACTATCAAAACTCCACGCGAACTGGAGGAACGGTGTTGAAGCGTCGAAAAAAATTAAAATTTGCCGTGGTGTGCTAACGTTTTCCGACGAACTTTCCCCTCACAGATTTATAGAGACCACAAAAAGAAGTGTGCAGAAATATTTCGCATTTTATTGCATCCCTTTAGAAATCACTGGTGATCCTTGCAATATGAGTGGATCACAGGAGCGCGATTGATATATTAACGAATTTTTTGCTCTATATCGCACCATTTCCTCAGCCAATGAGAAAGGAACACTAAAACACAACAACCAATCATATTTCATAAAGCCACAGTGAGGCGAATTTTGCAACTTCTGTTCTGGAATGGATCAATAAAATATTGGTACTGGCTAAAATCCTGTATTTGAGCGATGAAATAATCATTGAATGATTTCTAAATGGATGTAATAAAGTGGTACTTGATCTTTGTGTCGTGCAATGTTGGTCTGAAATCATACTTGTGATTTCAAATCGAACTCACACTGCGCGCTCGTTCGAGTTTGAAATCACATGTATGATTTCTTGATTTCAGACCTAATCGTAACTATTACAAAATTCTCGAATCTGATTGGTTCTGTGGTATCCAATCACTGGTATCCAATTTGAACAACTCCAAATTGGATACTCGTAATTGGACATCTACGCCATTCACGCGTCATTCACATGCGCTCGGATGGGGTCATTCTTGCTGTTTTCCTACAGTTTGCAAAAAAGATTGAATGTAATTTTAACTTTTTCAACAAAAAGGTTTTCAAAGACTTTTCAACCTCGAATTTTGTTACGGTTACGATTAATTGGTATCAGTATCACCCAACTAGAAGTCTGAGGGTGCGTTTTTTTGGGCAAATCCAAACTTGGATTTCTGATCTCGGATCAATGGATTTTTCAGATTTTTCGCCGTCAAAAAAACGCAAAATCCGAAAAAGGATTATTTTCCATGACAACGCAAACAAACAAACCCAGAGTTGCGTGCAAATTTCAAAAACAAGAAAATATAGCGGTTTTAAAGTTTGTTTTGGAGAAATTCTTAAATGAAAATGCCTCCAGAAAAAAAAAACCTTAAAGATCAATAAAAAGAAATGACGAAAAACATGCTATTTTCGCTGTAGGAAAGGTGCTAACAATATTATTGCTGTCAAGAAACTTTTAGTGTAATTTCTGGTGTGAAACTTACAGGAAACCTAACTATCTTTGACCTATTCATGTCTTCGATCGTACGGTAAAAATGGCGCGAGAAAAACATTTGGGCCAAACTGTCACGTACGGTAGCTGTTGTGTATCATTTTTGCATGGAAAACCCCTTGTCAAAAACATCCTTCGGTTCCCAAAAGAATCGTTTCCCAAAAAAACGCTTAACTGATGAATCTCAAAAATCCGGATTTAGATTTAATCCGAAGTATCCTCCTCGAGTGTGGATACTTAAGATTCATGATTGCCAAAAAAACGCAAAATCAGTTTTTGGATTCAAGAATCCGTTTTCGGATTTTCCCAAAAAAACGCACCCTAATGCAAATCTCGCGAAAAGTGTAACGCTTCCTTTCGTTTTATTCCCAAATAAATATTTCTTCAACTTGCATTTGCTAACTGTATTATTGCCTTTTCTGTCCGACTAGTTGGATGATACTAAAACAATTAGATCTTTCACCTCAAGGGTTACGGGTCTAACTGTTAAAGGGAACCTCCACTAAAACAACAAAATAACTTTAAACCACAGAACATAATGTTTACAATTGGAATTGCTCAATCTTTTTCCAATGAAAACGTTTGTATTCGAGAAAAATAAATTCCAAAAACGCTTATTTTGGCTTTCAAATTTCATGGGCGCCGCCATC
This sequence comes from Montipora foliosa, assembly GCF_036669935.1. NCBI lineage: Eukaryota > Metazoa > Cnidaria > Anthozoa > Scleractinia > Acroporidae > Montipora > Montipora foliosa. The sequence goes on from NC_090879.1 coordinate 25,652,414, forward strand.
TTGAATAATTGTGACGTAACTTGGTTGCCCTATTGTTCTGATACAAAGAGCGATTGTTCTGGAACAATAGGGCAACCAAGTTACGTCACAATTATTCAAGATGGCGGCGCCCGGGAAATTTGAAAACCAAAATAAGCGTTTTTGGAATTTATTTTTCTCGAATACAAACGCTTTCATTGGAAAAAGATTGAGCAATTCCAATTGTAAACATTATGTTCTGTGGTTTAAAGCTATTTTGTTGTTTTAGTGGAGGTTCCCTTTAAATAGGACTTAGCTGCCTTCGATTGGATTGGATTCAGATCAATATGGATCTTCGGATTTCCAGTCAAACGCAAAATCCGAAAACGGATTTCGCGAAGGATTTTGTTAATTGAAATCCTTACCCGACATGGATTTGCAATTACTGAATCTGCGACAAAATCCGTTGTCAGATTTTGTGTTCGATTGGAAATCCGAAGATCCAGATTTTAAGATCTAAATCCGGATTTCCCAATCGAAAGCACCCTTAATGTCGTACAATTCAGGGGTAATCGTGCTCGTAATTTCAAATCAGCTAGTCCTAAATCAGGGAATAGGAAAATGGAAGAAGAAGAAGAATGAGGAACGGGGAATGGCGAACTGGGAATTCTCTAAATGGGGAATCTCTAAAAGGGGAATCTCTAACATCTTTTTAACTCCGAAGAAAGTGTGACAGTCATCAATCACCGGGCAGGAAATGGCTTTCAGATAGCGCTGCATCAAAACATTAGTCGAAAATCTTTCAGCAGCTGGCAACTTCTTACTGCGATCGCAAGTCTCGCACACAGTATATTTATTTAATATATGTATCCATAAACGCATCAGTGAAGGTTGTGAACACGCCTTAGACCTCAGCGATGGGCTCGCTTAGCGTTCTTTCTCCATCGCTAGCCGTGTAATAAAAGAGGGGTCTCTGCAGAGGACAAAGTGTTCGCAAGCCAACATCAGTGGCAATTTCGCTTCACCTTGAAAGAATTTCAGTGTCAACAAAACCACATATTTCTTAGGTCACTGAAGGATGTAGTGTCCCTTTACGTTTCAAGGGATTCGTATTAGTCAGCCTCCGCGAGCTAACAGATCGGCAGTGCAAATTAGCAATTTATAATTCTTTGCAATGAACACCTCTCCCCTTTTTGCTTCGATTTTTAAACCCACCATCCGCAGGCATCTTACGAGGTAGGGCAACAAATAATTTAATTGGCTGTCTGCAAATAGAAATGTTGGGAAAACATGATGGTATTTACTTTTCTCGGACGCATACAAAAAAAACCCTTCATGAAACAATAGTGTACAACTAAATTCAATAGTAATGAGAATATGTAGAATCCAAAGCATCCTCGTGTTATATTGTTGGCTTTTCGAGTCATTTCCTTAATACCTTTTAATTCCGTAGTACTCAATTTGATGGATACCTCACCATTCACTCGCACACAAACACATAAAAAGGAAATCTGAGCAGTGGATGACGAAAAGCATGAAAGACCAATTAAAGAAAAAATAAGTTCGAGATGGCGGGAAAATCATAAAAAATATATTTTCGCGACAGGCAATGTTTTGTCTTTTCTCAGCCGAGTTGACGTCAAGTGAACATGGCTGAGTTTAAGTTTCCCTTGGCTTTTGCCAGTAAAAAGATAACCAGCGTTCAACTTTTTGAATAGCGAACGTTGCTCTCGAGAGGATATTCTCGTTGTTTGTTAGATTTACAAGGTTCTGAAATTTTTCGTGCCGTGCAAAAAAAAAGGGCCTTTGAAAATTAGAAATTAGTGCAGAGCGTTATTAAATTCCGCTCACCGCTGATATCCCACAGTGCAACTAAATGTCGAAAATAAGTTTATTCTTTCGCTTCTTCTTTTGCTCGACGGTAATGGTGCTTAGAAGGACTCGCTTCTCTACTCTTCTCTCTTTGTACGTTTTTTCAATATGTAATGAGCAAGGTTTTCTGACTTTAAAGCCATCAACTTGTCTCCCAGCTTCCGTTCCAGCTTTACATCTTTCATATTGTATGTTTCCTTCATATGTATGTTTCGTCCGCAGCTGTGCTTCGTTGATACTTTAATAGCCAGCATTTCTGTGCAATTGTATGTTTTTCACCTCTATCTCACTTCCTTTCCCTCTCTTGACTCGGTACGAGGGGGTCGGGTAGAGGTCTAGAGCTGGACTAGAAACCCCCTTGCTCTGTTGCCCTCTGCCCCTGAAGATTCGCAACCTTTCATGAGCCTCGGTACCGTTGTCCTCTTTGGTTTTTGCACTTCCCCCTCTTTATTCCATTCTCTCTTTTATCGTAGAACTGCAACTATAACAGAACCAAACTTGGGC
>NC_090879.1:25664747-25667247 GCF_036669935.1 Montipora foliosa
ATTCTGGCGTCTTACATCAGGAGCATTGTCATTTTCATTTATATTATAACTATTTTGAAAAAGGTCATGTAATTGTGGCCAGTGCATATCAGCTGAGGAAAATGTGAAAAAGAAAGTTGGAGGACCCACGTGTTGAATGATTGCTTTTAAATCTTCTTTTGCCTTAAACCAATAAGCATCCGAATCAGTTATATTGGTGATGTATCGTGACAATTTTGTCATCAAAAGGTTGCTTTGATTGTTCCTAATCATATCTCTTAACTCTTGCAATGTTAAATGTTTTTCTCCCAGATTTTGCTTAAAGAATATTCCAGTTTGTTGAAGAATTTGTTTACGTTGAATCATATTTAAAGCCCAGTAAGAAAATCTTGGATGATTTGCGAAACGATAACACCATTTATTATCTTTTTTCTCTGCAAATTTAATAAGGTGTTTGATCTTTTCCTTAAGAGTAACATTTCTTAACAGGGATGGGTTTGTTGGATCCCCTTTACTATCTGGAAATAATGTTGGAAATGCCAGTGTAGCCAAAAATGGGGTGGTAAATTCATTTAAAGGACTGTCACTTGAACTTGGCCAGTCAATATGACCTTGGAAAACTTGCTGATTTATTGAATGTTCTTCCTGTTGTTGGGTATTATTTACTGGAAGAAAGCTTGAAGTATCGACATTTGCATTATAAACATTGTCTTCTTCTTCATTAAGAGGGCGACGATCTGGAGCGCAGTTAAGGGTATCATCAATTACTTTCTCTTCTGTTTTTATGGAAAGAAGTTGTTGGGGTACTTCATTCTCTGGTAAAGATACAAGTGCATTATAATTTATTTCAATATCTGAATAAAGTGGATTGTGTCTTGAAAGCCAGTGTATTGCATCTGATACTACTTGTCTTCTTACAACAAGATTTTTAAAATCGTTTCCTCTCCCCTTTTTCCGGACAACAATAACAGGTAAATCTTTAGGATATCTTGGGAGAGAATGTGCCAGTTCCCTAACGTTTTGTGGTATATTTATACAATGCCCTGAGAAGCCTCTTTGTCCTCCTGGTTTGATATAAACATATATAATGGGAAGAGCACGATCAATTAGCATTTCTTCCACTTGTGTTAAACCACTTAGTTCTTTTGGTACAGCTGAAGGTACCATAAGGTTTTCAGTTGAAAATTTCTTTACAATATCCTTTTCTCTAGAACATCTTGTGCACTGATAATTATTTATACATTTAGGAGTGGATTTTAATGGCCACGCTTCAAAACAAGTTTTGCATTGGTAAATAGTATAATTGTTTGAATTATGAAATTTTGATATGTTCTCCTTTGCCCATTGCTGCTCATGTAAAGGACCTAAATTTTCTGTATAGCAGTTTGATAAATATTCTTCTTTTGAAACTGTTACATTAGGAAGTGATTGTCTAATGCACACTTTCTTTTTTCCAAGAGTTGTTTTATTTTCTTTATATCTGTGTCGTTTTGCTTCTAGCCTCTTTTTGTGCTGAACTTCTGTTTCAGATAATGGGTTGTTCCAGAAAAAATCCACACCCCCCCGACGGATGGGATTCTGGAAATTCTCGCAGGAGGGGGGGTCAAGGACCCTGGAAATCCAGGCGGGAGGGGGGTTGAACTCGAAAAAGTCTTCTGCAGGGGTCACCTGAACCGATAGTTCACGCGATTCGAACGTTTAGTTCGGCGACAGTTAAGCGCTCTCAAACCCTGAAAATAGTAGAAATATTTTGTTCACATATTTCTCACCTGACATAAATGATAATCTAAGTTCCTTTGCGAGTCGTTTTATAGCAGAAAACGCGAACAAGATACTAAAGAAAGAGCCGTCGCAACAATATTGCAACAAAGAGTTTGAAAAGCCTGACACATTTTTACTTGTTCCGGGACCCAGCGCGCCACCGTTGTTTCGTGTAATGATACTAGTAAAGAAAGTAAGCAATTGATTTACTTTCACACCTTCGCACTTTCTATTCTTTAGGGTTTGTTTTAGTTTTTCATCTAGGTCTACTATTATCAGCCTAGTCTGCCTGCTTCTCAGTTTTTTTAAACTTCAGCCGGATTCCCCTCTTAGTCGTAAAAGGAGGAACGTCAAATTCTAGCGTCTTTGTACCAAGGTTTACATGAGTTTGAACTTTCCTTCCACTGCAGATTAGAACTACAGGCTCTTGAAGGTAGGATATGTGACTCAAATTATCCAGTCTTTAAGATATAAAAGAATTTGAACGATAAACATCATCATCAAAGTTCTCGATCTTGAGTGGAGGAGACTGACGTATGTCTCCAAAAGGAATGACTATTGAACTCGTTTGTCATGTTCTCTACTAATTATTGTATTTACTTGTGGACCATATTTAGCGCAAAGAAAGAACAAGGGCAATTGATTTTTATGAGCTAACAATGTATAAACACTCATTCGCGTTTTAGCATTTTCGCCCCTTTCTTTTCTTAGTTCCACACAACAGAATTTTTATATAATTTAGCCAAAGCTTTAGAAATTA
>NC_090879.1:25672247-25674747 GCF_036669935.1 Montipora foliosa
CTTAAAAGTAGCAGAACTATCCAACAATTGAATCAGGAAGAGCGGAGAAGAACCGAACTGAAAGAACCGAACTATCCCGTTCTCGGCAAATCTGCGACGTGAAATGTTGAAAGAGAAACGTGTACACACAACGGCGAATTTTAAAATTCTCTTCTCGTTTCAACACCGTTCCTCCTGATTCGTTTATTGGATAGTTCTGCTAGTTTTAAGAAATGTGCAAGCTGAAAGAATCTCGTAAAAGTTTCGGGAACCTCAATTTGCAATTTAAAGCGACGTTTTCGTTGATGTCGCTGTCGTAGATCTAAAGCTCCCTTTTATAAAGGAACGGAAACCTAAGCATAAACTATTTACAAAATAAATTTACATTGGATATAGTAGGTATAGAGACGATAAACGTGCGACATGGCTTCATTACACAATTTATGACGAAAATCAATGTGTTTATACCCCCTCTTGAAATTAAAAACATATGACGTCAGTTGGTCGTCTTGTTTTTGAATTTTGCAATTGTTTAGACCCCTGCATCGTACCATAGGGATAGGCGGCTGACCATGTGCTCAAAATACATTCACTAAAATGAGCGTTTTCTCATCCGCTCATTATGCAAAATTTGACCATGAGCAAGTTCTCGGAAGTTATGAGCATTTGCTTATCTGCTCATCTCAAATTTTATTTGATACATTTCTTAAAATCTTAAATTAAATGCAAACGTACAAGTAAGCCATCTAACGACCGGGCCAGATCGGGCAGTTTGAGCAAATGAGCAAGTGCTCGTGCAGAAAGAAATCGAATTCAAAATCGTTTGCGTGAACGGATTGGAAAAGCGCTGGTTGGGACAGTGCACCATTTTTCGTAAGAGTGGTAACAAATTAATTTTTTTTTAATTTGCATGCTTGGTAGCTTTTAGATATCCATGAGCATAAAGGTAAATAGCTGGATAGATAGGGAGCTTCAATTCGATAATAAGATTTGATAATTTGATAATAATTTGATAATAAGATCTTATGAATCAGTTTACTTTAGTTCGTAAGCATTACGTTTATATATTTTGTAAATAGTATTTATTATTTATTTGTCTTTTTTCATTGTAAAGCGCTTTAGAATATTCTATAGTTTAAGCGCTATATAAATTTATATATATTATAATTTATATATATTATTATTATTGCCATAGCAACAACAGCCATTAATTTCTTTTTGAGGGATTTACAGCAAAATGTGTTTGAAATCAGTAAAATTCCAAAACTTTGGCTTGTGTAGGATTTTTTGTCTTTTAAAAGAAAGCTTCAACTTTGATTTGTATGCTTTTGTTTTTCGATAACGGCTTTTGAAAAAGGCTAAAATATACATGCTACATTTGAAGGCGCGTAATTACAAAAGATTCAAAGTTTGGAAATACATGAAACAAAAGCGTCCGGATTCGTTGGCTGTAGAAAAGAAAAGTAAAAGAACACATCAGAGAACGGGGGAGATTGAATAATAAGGTATAAAGCATTTTAGACTTAACTTGGCTCTTATTTTAAGCAATCTTTTGGTTTGAAATCGTTGCCGAATTTCCCAAACCTGTATTGTCAGTAATGTGCCTATAGTGTACTGGGTGCCTTTTTAAGACGAATAGGTTTCGTAATAGTTTTATTACCTTTAACTCCCTTAAGGCTTGAACGATTTTAGTAGCGATATACCTTTATAGAACATATAGTGTCCTTATTCGCCGTTTTAAATTACTTGTAGTCTTTTTATTGTAATTATCAATGTTTAACTTTTGTATAATAGTTAACTTTTGTAAAGAATCGTATAATTCAACTTTTAGTTGCAAATCGGTTATTAATAAACTATCTATCTGTACATATTGTTTTATTTATAAATATAATAAATAGTTTCGTCTGCTATCTGTGATTAAAGATTTCATTTTATTTATAAATCTTTTATTTAGGTAAAAGATTTCTTTATTTACGTAAAGAAATTCGTGAAGGAAACAGAGCACGAGCATATCTCACCGCTGCTGTTAGTCGCATAAAATTCTAGTGTCATATATGCCCATCAGTTAGGCTCGGTTCAAACGTCGAACTTTACATGTGCCAAATCGAATGCAAATGAGCGAAAACAATAGATTTTTCTCATTTGCATTAGGAGGCAGTGTGGCCCAGTGGTTAGGGCGCTTGCCTTGAGATCCGGAGATCCCGGGTTCAAGACACGCTCCGACCACTTACTGAATTTGTTCCTGGTTGTCCCTGGTTCAACTTCTCGGATGCACTTGTATAGTAGCCAACTGGTTCGCCTCCGGCCAGTTGGGATTCCGAGCAGCGGTTAAACAATTGCACTGTTAAAACGGATGCTTGTCATTAATTAAAATCAACTGATCAGATCTCTCTTAATTTTCTCGGTCTCGGAGATTCCCCATTTCCCATTCCCTGTAGATTCCCCGTTTCTCATTCACTGTTCCCAGTTCCCATTCCTCGATTCCCCATTCATTCTTTCAGAACTAGCCATTTCAAATCGC
>NC_090879.1:25679747-25687247 GCF_036669935.1 Montipora foliosa
GGTCCACCCGAACGCGACCCTGCAGATCTTTCCGCCATGCTTCTTCTTGCGTTCGCTTCTTCGACTCCTAGCCTAAAAAGAGTAAGAGGAAAAGATTAATGCAACCCTCAGCGAAGAGTAAAGCTTGGTTTTCACTAGCGACGCAACCACTAGTTCAAGCGTAAGTAGCTTATGCTAAAGGAAAACGAAAGTCGACATAAGCATCAACATCAACTCGAAGCCGCAGGCCTCGTCCTTGCTTGAAAAGCTGAACGCACATGATGGAAGGCATTGTTTTTTTGCCAATTAATTAAGGTCTGTTCTCCTAATTACTGCCTACGTTACCTGACAGAGGGACTCTTTATTTTGGGTTCTTTTCGTATAATTTTCTTGCTGAGGTACAACACCCACTGCTTTTGTTCATCAGCAGTTTGTGCGAGAACCAAGAGCTCTTTGGCAGAGATCATTTCCATATTCACTAAAAACAAAACAGCAAAAAGTTCGATAAGCAAACACCATTTTATACTGTCACCCTCGTTTACAGCGGTCTTCAATTTTTGCGAAAGCAGTTGTGCTCTGCATCAGAAAAAAGGTTGTTTCTGGTACTGCCCATTTCATTGTACAACACGTCACCCGGGAATCGATGTTTTCCATCCGACTTACCGTTACACATTGTGATGCAAGCTTCTTCCCTGTCAACGTGATCCTTGTGACATTTCATGTGACAACCTAAAGATAATGAAAATAGTGATAAACAGATATTTGGCGCCTTTTGGCCAGAAATATTTCAAGTGCTTTACAACACTATGGACTGCTCAATGGTTAACGATCGCAGATCAAAAAATGTCGACACGCTCCCGATTATGAATTGCAAGCTATTTAGGAGAAACGCCACGACGTGTCCCCCACCCCTTCGTTTCGACGTAACGTCACCCGAGTCAAAAAAAACATTGCGCCAACAATCACTAAGTTTGCACGTGGTCTGAACTCAAACGTTACATGAAAACTTGATGAAGAAAGATCGTTCGGGTTAGAGTTCGACTTTCAGCAGTCCCTTTTTGGACAGCCGAGAAGGCGCGCCAAACAGACGAGCGAAAACTGGAGCGAACGAGCGAACAGGGTCCTGTACGTTCTCGAGAATAGCAAAAATGGAAAACCCAGTTACTTACGTTTGCACTCCACAGCAGCTGGAGGTTTGAACATGTGCCATAAGGGTTTGTTACACGAGTCACAGTTGGTTGGCATGTGATAATGCATGGGGATAAACTGGTGCCTCATGTAATCAATCGCGTTCATTCGATCCTAAAATAGTAACAAACATAACATTGTTGACGACTTGTCTACGCAATTTAAGTAATACTTCAAAAACGAGTCAGAGTGTTTCATTGGATTTCCAAACGCAAGAAAACATTTGAAACTACCAGGCCGCAGGCCGAGTGGTTTTAGGGTACGTTCGATTGACCTTATTCCGGAATAAGAATACGTGGAGTGATGATTTAAAACACCATGTGTGGCGTTTTGCAACAACACGGATAATAAAGATATGTTTAAAATAGCATTTTAGCAGATGTTTGACAATATTAATGTAAATCTCCGCAAAAACGAAGGATTTCTAACTTCTATTCCATGTATTCCTATTCCGGAATACGGTCAATCGAACGCGCCCTAAATGTTTTTGTGCGTTTGGAAATCCAACGAAACACGACGCACGAGTTCTTGAAATTACTTCTCCTACAAAAGAAATGATAATTTCAATCACTTTTTTTCAAGTCAAATATTTTTTTGTACACCTCATGGTTGCTCAGAAGCCTGTGAGAGCTCTGAGCCAACACTCGTTGCCGCGTCGGAATGGAGACTGTATAGAGCAGATTTAGACCCCAAAAAAGCTGAGAGGAGTAAGAAGGTTGTGTGGCCAGTGCTGTTCCGAAGTCTACTCATTACATACAACAAATGTTTTAGTCGTGATTTGTGAGAATGCAGATTATAATTAACAGCCCTTTTGTACTTGTTTTTGAAATTAATGGAGTTCAAAACACTTGTGTTTGAAATTACTGATGTCAAATCACATGTGTTTAAAATTCATTTAGTGAATCAACAAGTAGTGTTCAGGGCCGTAGCCAGAAGAAAAATTCTCTTCGTAGGTATTTTAAGTGTTTATGATGAGTGGCGAGTACATTTGAAAGACAACACTGGAATCACCCTTTATTTTAAAATTTCACGAAAAAATGACTGAGGCAAGTGCCTCGGTTTGCCTCATACTGGCTACGGTCCTGAGTGTTTCATTGGGTTTCAAACTCGTCCTCGTGACCAGAATGGGGCGATGCAACTGGCTTATTAACTTATGAATAGGCCACTTCAAAAAATACCATAATACTCTTTGTCTGTCCCCCCAAATTTTGCATAAGGATTGTTTCCAGTTTCCCTTGGGACTTACAATGGTCCCAAGAGATAACAAAAACAATGCTTATGCAAAATTTGGGGGCACAAACAAAGAGTATTATGGTATTTTCCGAAGTGGCCTATTACTAATACTTTGAGAATTTTAATTTCCAGACACTGACATCCAAGCCCTTGCCTGAAACTGATGAATTGTCCTACCTCGGGCTGCTGTTCCTCTTTTTCCTTTTCGGGATTGATACTCTCCGCCTCATTTGCGTACAGAATCTGCAAGAAACAAGCTGTCTCTAAACACTGTTCACGCCATTCACTATCCCGTCTCTTTTACGAGGACTCCTCCCGAACTTCTTTCGAATTCATGAATATTTCGCTACTTTCACAAATCCCATTATATAGTTCATTTTGGGGGGGTTATTTGCATTAAAACAATGGATATCCAGTTCACTGAAGCATGATGCGGTCCCAAGAGTAAAGGACTTGTATTGTTTTTACGCAAAGAAGCCCCTAAAACGTATTGCATTATGGGAATGGGAAAGTAGCGAACTGAGATCCATTGACGGCCGGGTTCAGTTTAAGGATAAAATTCAAACGATTGGTAGGGGGGAGATCCAGGGGGAGGATTGAGGGGGTTGCAAGTCCCCCTATGGGAAGTTTTCGAACTAGTCTAGCTCCCAGTGGCTGTCCCTTGTCATCACAAAAACATTTGCATAAATTCGTTTCACATGCAACTGATCGTCGATTAGATATCACGTTACATGCACTCAAAGTCCATTGGTCCCCTATCTCCACAAAAAGATGTTGAGAATGTGGAGTAAAATACTCTGCAAGCATTTGGCCATTTGTAAACAAACACTGGATTAGAAGGAGGGGGCTGATGAAGTTGGAGGAATTTAATCTTTTATCACACAAACAAAATAAAGAATGAACATTTTGTAAATGGTGTGTCATATTTTCCCAACGAGTTTAGTCCAAGATTGCAGACCTGTCACTTTGAGCGATGAACATGAGAGCTAACGCATTCTTAACGTAAATGAAAATTCAGTACCGACCTGGAATATTCTTGGAATATCTTTGGCATCAGCGCGTATGACATCACCCTGGGTTACAGACCTAACGTGGAATAACTTACTGCAGAGGGAAAAATAAATGTCAGGAGGATAAGCGAAAGATTGCCTTATAAGCAAGAAAACATGGAAACAAAATGTTGTCAAATTAAAGTTACCTTATTTCTAAAATAATGGAAGGAGTAGCGCTACTTTTGTGATCCGCATCAGAATTATAGAAGAAAATCTTTCGACTGCTTACAACTAAATACTGCAACAAAGGTGATAAGATAAGAAATCTTGTAAGTATTCGAGAAAGAAATAGTTAGTACATAGGATACAACAAGGTACAGATCCTTTGACAGACACCATTCTAAAAGACGTCAAAAAGATTTTCAGCTAACCTGTCTCTTCCAACCATATCTTTTTATGTTTTGTTTGTTCGGTATCGACACCCAGCCTTCCTTGGGCAAGTGAACTGAAAACAGATGAATGCAGCCAAATCAACAAAGTCAATCGGATGTCAAGTATCGAGACTAAGCCCGGCAGAAAGGTGCAACTATCAGGTTTTCATTTACAAGTTGGTACTTGGGAAATGTCCAGGGTCATCCAGGTCGTGTTCTATTGGGATCAACCGTTTTTAGTTGGTTGGGTTGGTTGGATTTTTTCGTGTTCTATTCGAAAAAAACCGTTTTCGGTTGGTCTGGTTGATCAACTATTTCAACCGGCATCAAACTATGTTGAAACGGCTGAAAAAACATTGAAAGCAACCGCTGTCGTGTACGCAGGCCATTAGGGAGTTTAAGATCTACGACGCGGCAGCAACGAAAACGCCACAAATTTTGCATATTTAATGAGCAAAAACAATAGCTTTGCACGCTGTGCACGTGCATTTTTCATTTTTGTACATTTCTTTTACGTTTTCGGCAAATCTACGACGTGAAATGACCAATTCTCAAGTTTTACGGAGAACGTGAACAAAAGGCAGCGAATTTGAATTTTCTGTCGTATATTCAATACCGCACCTCCTAATTCAGTTCCTGGAGAGTTACACTAGTTTTTAGAAGTTAGACAAGCCGACATAAGGACGAAAAAGATTAATAAACCTAAACTTTCAATTTTAAATGACGTTTTCGTTACCGTCGCGTCGCAGATCTTAAACTCCCTATTTAAAGTCGGCCGCGGACTCCTGCCGTGTTGTAATGTTTCCCTCAACTTGTCAACGCTGAGAAGTCTGGTAATAACTTTTCCCACGAGCTACCACGTTTCCAAAAACGGTTGGGAAAGCTCAACCGCTTCAACCGAAACCGATTGCGGTTGAAATGGTTGATCCAAATAGAACACGACCTTAGAGCGAGTTTCAATCGAGTTTCTACAACCAAAACCAAATTAGTTACTTTGGCCAATCAAAAAGGACCGAGACAATCCAGTAAACAAATCAAAACTCGAAGTAATTACACGTAGCCGACACAAAGCGCGGGAAAATGTGCACGCGCGAGCCACGATTAGTTTTGGTTTCACTTCTGATTGGTTGAACAAGTGGCGCGGAAACTTTGAACCAATCACTGGGTGAAGTAATGCAAAACCAAAGTAATTCACTAATTACTTTCGACACTCAATTGAAAACGGCTCCAATGCAATATCAAAGCAATTCGCTAATTACTTTCGACGCTCAACTGAAAACCGCTCTATGCCCCGAAATGCAAGTAATTGGATGCACGCCCAATTTTGACATCCAACACGAAGTGTCCGTTGGCTAAACTAGGAAACACCGTTGCGGAAACATTGTCTCCTTGGGATTGTTGTTCAGGTGGCCAAACTAGGAAACATTTGTTTAGGAAGCAAACTGCAAGTGGTCGTCGGAAGAGATCTGGGACAGAGTTTACATGTACGTAACAAGGGGGGGGGGGGGGAGGGGGTGTTTGCAGCCGCTTTGTGCGTTGTGATAGTGTGTTTGCTGGAGGACGAAAATGACGAGGGAATCAGGAAAAAAAAGCAAGCCAGGGACTGGATAAGGGCGCAGGAAAGAGAAAGGGGCGTAAGAAAGTATTTTTAGAGAATTAGCCGCAGAAGTCTCGCCGACGTCAAAAATTACACTCAAATGGATGTGGACTCCTTCCGCTCACTTGTGAAGATAATATCGCCAAAACCAGCACAAAGATGAGATCAGATGCTGAAAGACTCGCCCCTACCCTAAGATTTCTGGCAACGGGTGAAACGTTGCTAGGGAACACCTGCCACGAGCAGCACACATTGCTTTGTATTTTAAAGCTTTTTACAAATATTGTTGATATATTATCTTCCAAAAATGCGTGGTTACCCCCAATTTTCTTTTGGATTTTTAACACTTGTTAAGATCTGCTTTTCCCGCAAATTCAGTAAACCGCGCAAACATACTTTTGAATTAGTAGGCACTGTCCTTAGGTGCCTACTAATTCAAAGTTATGTTTGCCCCGGGTTATGATTATGCAGCAAATGTAGATCTTAACAAGTGAAGTGTTATTAGTAAGCATCACCAATAGGAAACCCGAGTATCTCGAGATGCGCAGAACATATGCGCAATAACAATAGTAGGCACCGTCCTTAATCTGTACTTAAAAAGCAGCATTTGTGGGACACTTTGTGATGTAAATTGTCTGTATTCCGCGACACAAGTGATGTTGAAGTTGGGGAAAAAGCAAGGGGACACTTTGTGACGCTTATTGAAATCCGTTTGCAACTAATAGCTGATTTTCGAGTTGCTGCAAGTCTCAGTTTCAAAGCGAGTCCTGGTGCACGACCATTCAAATGGAAAGGAGTTTCGTATCCTTAGCGAAATCAAACTCATTTCCATTTCAATAGTTGATCACCAAGACTCACTTCGGAACGGAGACAAAGAGCAACTCGGAAATGGCCCAATTGCATTTTTGGGCATGTCTAAATAACCCAGGGCATCCCACCTAAATCTACCTGACGTTTGGTTGACAATCATAAGCATAGGACCGAAAATGGATGAACTTGCTCGTGCGTTTCTCAATTTACGGGTGATGTTTTCAAAGTTCTCAAAATTGGCGAGTGCAATTTGAGAACTTTTAGAACATCAAGAGTGACCGTAAATTACTCCATCGCTATGTTTCCATAGCAGCTTCCGGATTTAACAATTAAAAACTGCGATAAAACACATCAAAACACTCTTAGGGCCGATTTACACGGTACGACTTTGTCGCATGCGACAACGGCTTACGACAAGCCCACGACATGATTTACGATTGTTGTGTACGTCAGAAAAAATGTCGTAGCATTTTAAAACATGTTTTAAAACGCTGCGACAATCGTAAGTCATGTCGTAGGGCTGTCGTGAGCTTGTCGCAGGCGACAAAATCGTATCGTGTAAATCGTCCCTTAAAAATACTAAAAAACTTGGTTAAAAACGTCGTTAAACAACGACGACGTTTCGACCTTAGCTAAACGTCATTATCGAGTCAAAATTACTTGAAAATTCCAAACTACAAATACTAAAAGCACAATAGTTGATAAGGAGCCCGTATAGCGAAAGAAAGGAACAATGAAAATTAAACAAAAAGTTTGGCACGTATGGAGTCCGTCTGGATATTCAAATCAGGCGTCAGACTCTGATTGCTTAGGCTACGAAATGCTCCTCATTAAGAGTCTCAAGCGTAATTTGAATATCCAGACGGACTCCATACGTGCCAAACTTTTTGTTTAACTTTCATTGTTCCTTTCATTCACTATACAGGCTCCTTATTAACTGTTCTTCTTTTAGTATTTACACTTTGCAATTTTCAAACAATTTTGACTTGATAATGACGTTTAGCTAACGTCGAAAGCTCGTCGTTTTTTAACAAAGTTTTAAACCACGTTTTTAGTATTTTTAAGAATGTTTAAATATGTTTTATCGCAGTTTTTTTATAGTTAAATGTTTTCCAAAATCACTTCTTCTTCGCAACTTCCGTATTGCACAATATAACCTCTATTACATCATCAGTTCTATAACCTCAGCTTGATAGTGAGGCAGTGAGGACAAAAACAATAGAAACACGTTGAAATGAATGTGAAAAATATAGAGGATATTACATGGCCA
>NC_090879.1:25692247-25719747 GCF_036669935.1 Montipora foliosa
CCAGATTAAAAATTAACCATGGAGTTTATTTCTCTTCTCCCAAATGCTGTTCAACGCTGATATTTGGCAAAACTTTACATTAGAAGAAGTCAATCTTGAAAAACCAAAATAAGCAAAATAAACTTTAACCAAAAACTTGAAAACATGAAACAAAAGTTTACACTAATCCTGGATTAAGTTAATCGGCTTTCGAACAACCGGGCCCTGAGTTCGAAAGATGTGGGCGTATTTTGTACAAGTATTTGGACAACGCGAGGGATTGTTGTTGTGAGGTTTGGTGTGGTCTCCGCCATTCCTTCCTTCCCTGGGGGCTCAAGACTGGTTGCCAAAATTTGTCACCCACCGAAGCAGTCCTCTTCTAAGGAACTGCGTTCCGATAACTTACTACGATAAAATTTGTAACATCCGGCATGGCATCAAAATGTTCTCTCACCGTTCTTCATTAAGCTGGTTGATCTCAGAATTCAAATCCTGTAACTGTTTGGCTTTCTCAATGACCTCTTCTTGTAACTCTTTGACTTGTGTTTTGTATAAAGTCTGTTGAGTAGAAAAAAAATGCCATTTAAGAATATCATCAAAACCTGGTTAAGACGAAAGTGTTCCTCGCACTTTGCGTATCTTTTGGATACCTGAAAAATTCCGGCGGCTCTCAACAGGATTCGACCCCATGACCTATGCCTAGCCGGTTCAATGTTCTCCCATCGGGGCTATTGACCGAATGCATAAATGGCCGCCAAAAATGTATTCCTTTGTTTATGTGCTAATAAGACTCACTAGCCTCGCTCTCAAGCAACCTTTCTTTAGTATTTTGTCCATGCAAACGAGGCTAGTGAGGCTAATTAGCACATAAAAAAAGAATATTTTTTTGGCCGCCATTTATGCATTCGGTCTACGAAGCCACTCAGTTGGTAGCAGGTCAATTTGCTGGGCTCATTTGTTCCCATAAATGAGATGAGCAGCGCTGATGCAGTGGTGAGAGCACTTGCCTCCCACCAATTATTACTATTATTATTATTATTATTATTATTATTATTATTATTATTATTATTATTATTATTATTATAAACGATAAAGTAATGAACTTCACTATTACCGAAAAGTACGTTTCTGCCTCAAGCTGATCTTGAAGTTCTTTCATCTGCAAGTCATCCACAGCACTCGCACTGAAAGTTAAAATAAGACGGTGTTGTGGTTGGAATGTAGAATTCTTTGTCTTCGGGTTTAGTTTGGCATGGCCGTGCCCCTTAAACGTTTTCATTCTCTTCTGCTTCCAGGGCAAACTTGCTCCCACATGTCCAATAAGGCGGCATTTAACAAATCGAACGTGGTTCAGCGTTGTCTCTACTCTGGTCGACAACGATATTCGTCGTCAGAGTGGTCAAAATGTTGTGGACTCACGAGGCGCAGCCTAATGCTGTCAGTTATCGATGAGAGTACAAACAACGCTGAACCACATTCGATTTGTTTTTTTTTTAACCACAATATTGACCACATTGACGCGAGCAGCGTTGTTTACACTCTTATCGACAACGATAAATAGCGAATCAGATTGCGAGATTACAAGCAATCGCGGAAAAAAGTGATATTCACGGTAATTTGCATACACGTCACAATGTGTCACAAGGTGTTTTCTTGAGTCTAAGAATCTTCGTGTGTTTACTTTCTGGTTAGTGTTGTGGTGGCTACACCAAGTAGCATGAATTCGATTATGTGGCTGTATTGGATAACCCAATCAATCAATCAATCAATCAATCAATCAATCAATCATCTTTATTCACGTGTCTGGGCGCTCTAGCACCTTTTGGCGCTAATTGGGGACAACACCACAACGCCATGCCGTGCTCTTATCGAATAGTGTGTGGGATCTTTAGCGTCCCTCGAAGTTTATGAACAAGGGATTATAGTCCTTATCAGAGACGACTTGAAATTCTGCAGCCTCGTCCCCAGAGTCTCTCTTCTTCGAGAGACCCTGGCGACGAGGTTGGAAAGTCTGACCACTTGAAGAAGAAGCCGATTACCCTGAGCCTCCATCGTCCATATTAACCCTCTGAATCAACCCTCTCCCGTAACTTTTTATTTTTAGAAGCACCTCCCAGAGGGGCTTTAGAGGGTGTTTTCACAATAGCCAATCATAAGAGACCTATGGTCAGCCATTTATTACGTCACATACGTAGGTGACGTATGTCAACCACTTCATAACCTGCGATCAGGCTCTATTTTAGTTTCGCGTGGTACGAATATGGAGTTGGCGAAACGAAAAATAGAGCCTGACCAAATTCCTCTTCGAAATTCCTTCCGCCCACTTTTTTTGATTGATTGACATGTGCTTCATCGGCCAATCAAATTAATTACTTCCATTACACGAATACACGCGTGGACGGCAGGTTCACGCTATTTTGTTTTGACCAGAATTAATTACCGTGGGAGGAATGTTATAAACGAATTCGAAAGTTACCGTTGGCTTTAATTTGAGAAAAACTCATTTAAAGCATGGGGAATGTTTTCGACGACTATGTTGCTGCAAAGGCCGGTTCAATTCTTCCTCCGAACTTCACTGAATATGCATCTTTTAAGCTTGACATCTTAATTTGTAATTGAGATAACCTCGTCGTTGGACGGTTTGGCAATAGATTTTTAAAGAAAAAAACAGAAATACATTATTCCTTTAACATGTTTGCCCATGAAGGTTTCTTTGGTGATTTGTTCGGGTAATATCTTCAGTTGCAGTGTATTTCTAGAATTGCGCGCATTAAAATCATGATAAGTTTGGCCGTTAATTTTTTGATGGAGTACGAACAGTAAGATGGACTCACAAAGTTTCTTTTATTTTTGTGCTATTGGTCTCTCTGGAAACATGCCATTTTAGTTTCTGGAGTGCGAATGTTAAGTTACATCAACTGAAAATATTATGAAGCAATCTTGACTCCACATTGTGCAAACAAACCGTGTCATATACAGTAAGTAAATAAAGCCGTTTGATACACAGATATTCAAAACATGCATTCGTGTAACTTGCGATTTTATCAGCATTTCCTCCTGTTGATATATATGTCCTTTGTCTCATCCAGGAAACCAATATGCATCGGCTTTCGCTTTCATTGCCATTTGAAAGAACCAGCTATTTAGCTTTCAAAACATCAGGGAAGTTTGTGCCAAAGTACTTTCACAGAGCTAGACAACGGAATCGCTAATTTCACTCGTTCCAGAGATTCAAACCCGATTCTGGACAAGTTATGAGATGTTTCAGATGGCATATCTCCATTTATACAAATAACATCGAGTTGCACCGTCCACGGCATTGTAAGAACAAAAGGGAGCAACTTTTTTCGTACACTTATGGCGGATTAGTCTCGAGGACTTCGCGAGAGCTCCGCGCAATCACGATGGCATTTTCACTTCCGGCGTTTCAACAGCCAATCAGATCACTAGTTTGGTCGGCCACAATTTGGCCGACCGTCCGGAATTCTTGAGAGACTTTTGGTCAGGCCCAATTTTAGCGAGCGACGACATAAGAGAACATATGGGCGAAGCTAAAAATGGGCCTGATCGCAGGTTAACCACTTCACGTACGTTCTCTCATGGCATCAACTATCTTTGAGCCCAGAAAAATGAGAATCTGTTTGCAACAATCCAAAAGCGTTGAAGAAGCTAACAATAGCTTACTTTTTTAGTTTTGCACATGCATCCTCCAACTGTTTCCGTTCATCCATCAGTTCCTCTATTTGCTGAACAACAAAAACAACCATAAGTACAAAAGCAGCAGAGTTGAGATGATGTGGTCGTATGAAACAAAACTCCATTCAAATAGTGTGAGATCATCTTGCGGAACGGTAACCGGTTGTTTCGCCAACGACAAGTTCGCCAACATCTTGGATCAGTTCGCCAACGCGTGCAAGTCATTTCGCCAACGGCAGTCTTCAACTTAGTTGTAACAAGTAATCAGTTCACACCGAAATGAAAGAAAGAAATTTTGTCTATTCGCTGAATGGTCAGTTCCTCAACGTCTCTGACTCAATCCCAGACAGCGTTTACAAGGATAAATTTCGAGTCCCAGACTTCCATGTATTACAAACTTCTCAGTTGCCAATAGACAGGTTGGTGAACTGGGTGTTGGCGAAACGACCATAATTCTCTAGAACATGTGACGCTCCCATAACATTGCTTACATCATTCCACAAATTGGCAACGAGACATGATAACGAACGATTTTTGTAAAAATTCGGACCGACGGTGGGGTAAGACAATTTCAGTCGAAGGTCATAAGTTGTGGTGAGTTTAGTGAACAAGATTTGAAGGGGGACTGGGGAGTTGCTATGGTTACAGTTATGTACAAATAAAATTAACAAGTGCGTCCACGAGACTTCAACATTAACGCGGTACAAACATGCTCTTATTAAAATTGCATTCACTGGAAACTCGGAAAAAATCCGAGTTCCAGATGGGATTTGAACCCACGATCTTCCGTGATCTAGTCGGATGCTCTAACCACTGAGCTACATATCTCAGATGATATATTTCAGCTATATAAAATGAAAATTCTTTCCTGTCAAATTTTGTGAGTTTCGATGAAGCTGTTTTGTGAGTTCACGAAAAAATTGCGGTAAGGAGTCAGTTATGAACGATCTATGACTATGAAACCTATCTATGACTGAATTGGCAATAGTCCATGACTATGAAACTTTTTTTTTATCCACAAATAACTTGTTGTGTAAAAGAAAATTCCACGTACACAGCAAACGTAACGCTCAATCTCTCGTATTATTAATACTTTATTTGAGTAATTACATTAGGTTCCAGATACCTTTGTCAGCTGCTTTTCTATTGCTCTAAGACCGAGAATTTCTTGAGCATTGAGTTCCAATTCGCTTTCTAGGTTTGTTTTCTTTTGGTTGTCGCAGTCGAGCCTGGTATTCAAAGCTTTATTCTGGAAAAGAAAACAGCAAGACCAAATTGAATACAGGAAATCTTGCATTAACTCGACTAGCTGTTTGACATTGCATAATCGTGGTGGGACAAGAGAGAAGAGTTGGGGAAGTCGAGGGTTAGGGTTTCAGAGTAAAAACAGAGAATGAAAGATTCACATTTGTAAGCGCACGTGGTCGTCAAAACCTCAAACTTGGTGATTTCACGTCGTTGTTGTGAAGAATACAGCACAAATATGTGGTAATTGAAATGCGTGCTGCACGTGCAGCACCACTATTTTTCCTCTTTTAACCAATGATAATGCAAGTGCCCCTTCTTGAGGAAGCCCACCTGAAGTTTCACACACTTTTACC
This sequence comes from Montipora foliosa, assembly GCF_036669935.1. Lineage (NCBI taxonomy): Eukaryota > Metazoa > Cnidaria > Anthozoa > Scleractinia > Acroporidae > Montipora > Montipora foliosa. Next base: position 25,697,524 of record NC_090879.1, read on the forward strand.
CACAAAGCGATCATCCTTCGTGTGTACAGTACCTTGTCGAGAAGAGCATTGTGTTCCTGCAGCAGTCTCTCATACTTTTGATTCATATCTTTAAGATCCACGGCTAGGACTTGCCGCTGTCTTTCAGCCTCCGCGGCTGCTGCTTCAGCTTTTCCTCGAAATTCCAGCTCTTGTTCCAGTCTTTCCAAAGTCTTGGTTTGTTCTGCACGCTCCTGTTCAGTTCTCTCTTCCAAGGTCAATGATAGCCTATTCTTCTCTGTTTGAAAACTGGTAATTTGTTGCTGAAAGAAGAAAAACAATATAGGTATAAGATTACCATCCACTATGACGTTCACAAATACTGAAGCTGGGTTGTCAAAAGTTGCCACTTGATGGAGAAACTCACCACTGCACTGTTGAATAGCATACAATACAATTATTTTCCTTACTTTTCACCATCTACTACTAAAAAACTGCTGTATGTTGCAAAGCCCTCCTGCATGGCCACTTTAGCGACCTATTCATTCATTCCTTTATTTATTTTTGTCAAATATTGGCCGATTTTTCTTGGAGAGATTGGCTGCTCAATTCTGCAAAGATCTGTTGCAAGCTACCAGGCAAAAATAATGCTGTAAGAAGAACAGGTGGAAAATTAGGCATTGCATGCTCTTGTCCTCAATTTTGCCGAAAGCAGTTTACTGCAGAACTTATGCAGCATTCATTGCTTGAAAATGAATGGTTGTTCATGCAGTTCTTTCTTGTAGTAAAGGGGAGAAAAAGACAATGTGTCATGTCACATTTACAGGGAACATCCCACAAGGAGATTAAAAATACAATAAATAAAGAGATGAAAAAATTTGCGACCTAGTGAGAAATAAGGGAGGAATATTTCAAGTATTTCTTAAATCAGTCACTAGCTACAACTCCTTGAAAATTAAAATTAGACAACTTGATGCCTCTAATGTTAAGCATGCTGTATGTAGTCTCCTCATTAAAAAAGACGCAGTATTAATGATGACATTTTGTATTCGCATTTACAGATTTTTGATGAGGCTAAATATAATTTAGGCAAAGTTAAAACCAAGCCAATGCAGCGGTGTTGCCTGGGATACTTGAGGGGGTTCCAGGGAGGTTTGCAGGGGCATTGCCATGTGCTTTGGCTTGAGTTGCCTTTTCGCTTGCTTGCTTCTTTACCCTCCCTCCCTCCCTCCCATATTTTGGGGTAAGTATCTATACTCCACACACTGGTTTCTCTCAGTGATGTGTTGACGGGTGCCTGGGAGGTGGACTGTGGCTCGGTTGCCATGGTGACCTCCTTGCTGCTGAGGAGAGAGCTGTCTCCTCCATTGCTACCTTTGCGGAACCTACCCTCCAAAATATTGGCATGGTGTTTTACTTTCGAATAACTTAAGAGGAATACTGTCACACTTGTACATTCTTAATAACTTTTTAATTTGTGATTTTTCAAGCAAATTAGCTGCTTAGCTAAATGCAAACTCACGTTCATAAATAATCATTGTTTTGTTATGTTCTAGCTGTTAGGACACAAAAATCTGATGATGCTTTTTGTCTGGCTAAGATTCCTTCCACACAAGTCTTTGTCAGGTAAAAGTTGTGACTTTACTGTTTTCAATTTGTGTCTGTCTACCAAAGATAAAGACACAAATAATATTATTAGTTTACCTGGTAATCACTGGTGACCTTTTCAAATTTGCTCTTCATTGACTTGAGCTCATATTCCGTATTGGCTTTTGCCTGAAAAAAAAGTAGTAAGAATAACTCAGAATATTAAAGGGTCTATGTCACGTTATTTTAGGGAGTTTAAGGGAAATCTTTAGTTAATCATGAGTTTAAAACTGGAAAATGGCAATATGGAATTCCTTTACTGATAAAATTATCGTTACATCACGACCTTTATCTATGAACTTGAAAAACGTTGGGGCGACTTTTCTCAAGTTTACCCAAATGCAATCCGTCTCAATTTGTGTAATCCGTGCTTCTCTTTCTTTTTTCTGTATTTCTTTTACGTTGTTCAACAGTTACAAGTGGTTATTGCAATGTTTCATTCTACTTTTTGGGCATTTTGGGTGCAATGAAATTACATCATTTTGTGTCCTACGGTCACACTGGCCCTTAAAGCAAGGGACATAATTATTCTTATTAAAAATTATTCTTAACAGTGAATGTGGTTTCACTTTTGCACAATCCTTGCCTTTTCAAGGTTGATGAGATCTTGTTGCAGTTTCTGCTGTAATCTTGCATCTGAAGCAGCTCTCGCCTTTAACTGTTCGAGCTCATCTTTTAAATGTCTGGTTTGACCTTAAAGTAAAGCAAAATAATGCTCTGGGAAGTTCGAAAACAATGCAAAGCAACACTGCAAGGAGGTAGATTGTTAAAACTATAGAAAGAGAAAAAATAAAGGAGAAGAGAGAGAGGAATAATTCCGAGATGTGGATGAACAAATGTAGAGAAAAATAATTACTGTATAATAAGTTCTCGGGACAGTAGAATCTCCTGATAGAAATACCGGTATCTCTTGTGATATCACAATTCTTCAATCGTGTAATAGCGATGAAGCAAATTCTCTGTCAGACTAACGAAGGCAAGTTGACTCACATTTCTATCTTGAGAGATTTTATTACTTTCGAAGACTTGCATTTTCTTCAGTTTATTTTAGAGAATCATGTGAGGGGGTTGCAACATACTTTCAATGTCTGCTTTTGCATTATTAGCTTGGTTTCTCATGTTCATCTCTGCTTCGAGGCTTGCTTGAACTTTGATTAGTTCCCTTTCAAGGCCAAGCTGTTGCAAGATGAATGTAAAAATCAGGTTTTTGAAGGTACAGTAGGAAAAGTTTGACTTACTCTTTCTTGAACAATCACCATGTGTTTTGTTATAAAATGGTTCTGGGCACTCTCAAAGCACAGATTAGCAAAAGATGAAGAAACAATCGGTTTAAACAACAAAAACAATGTTGGCAATTCCTAAAGTCAATAAGTTGAATGAGAATAGACAATGCTGCCTAAGAACATACAGTACTGAAAGACTATACAAAACAAACATGTGCTCTGTGTACGTTTTGTAACTTATTGAAAACTATACCTTCTGTTCACTAATGACCCTGTTCTTGTCTTGAAGATCCCCATGTGACCTTTCCATTACAGCATATAACTGTAAAAGCAAACAGGCATTTTAACCAAAACTAAAGGCAGACACTGAACTCTTGACTTATTTATGACAGTAGTGCAATCTTTAGATAATGAAGTTTCAATACTCTGCGACTGGATGCCAAACTTTTGGAAAGATGTTAATTCCCTTTTTTGAATTTTAACAACATATGTTGAATTAAGAGACTGGTGACTCTGGGATACTTTGAAAAAGTCTGAGTGCTCATTACCAAGAGCTCAGTGGTCTACCTCCAAGCTGAGCTACTAAAGTAGTGGTAACCGCTGTAGCCATAGCACCACGTAATTTTTAGCTATAAGTATCAGTAATCGCAGTAATCTGACTAAGTCCACGTCGAAAAGCTGTCAACAGTTTTGACAAGTGAAGTGTATAGTGCCGTCATGTTCACGCTAGTTGAGTTCAGCCTTGCAATCTTCGTGTGTACACCTGTGCCTGGAGACCTTAAAGAATTTTCGTTACTTGTGATAAGGCTTTCCATAGGTGTAGTGATCCGCAACATTGTCGATTATAAAATTTCTCGTTTTTTTATGTTTTGTTCTTCTCCCGCATTGCGCATGCAATCACACTGAAGATCAGTTCCAAATTAACTCTTAATCATTCAAGCGCTTCAGAACTGGTCTTCGGTCTGATTCCGTGTGCAACTCGGGACTGAAGAGCTAAACTTGAGAAACGAGAACATTTACACTAGTAATCGGTTGTAGGTGTAGGTTATAGGTTAGACTGCAAAATGAGCACTCAAATTTTTTTCCAAGTATCTTCGAGTCACCATCGATAAACAAGTCTCATCATTTCATTCACCGGGGATAACATAACAACCCTTTCCAGGGGTTTTAATAGAAGCCGGTTACCGGCGCCTCAAACCGCCGGCTAGTTTGCCTTGATTTTCACTAAAAATGCTGTCATAAACTTGTCAAACTGCCACCTTCAATGGGCTATCATGGACGGCTATTTCAGAAGTTATTGAAACCCCTGCCTTTCACAACATGTTTCAACTGTTAAAAACTTGACCTGTACCTTTTGCAATTCGCCATGCGACTTATTCACTTTAGCATGTGCATCTGTCTCCTTTTTCAGCTGGTCAGTAAGATCCCAGACCTGCTTCTCAAGTTGGCTGATTTTGTTCTGCACACTGTGTGAAGTCTGCGAGATTTTATCTCGAGCATCCAATTCTGCGTCAAGACGGCTCTGAAGTTCTTGAACTTTGCCTTCAAGCTTAAAAAGATAAAGTTTGAAGCACATTACAATGTAGGACATTAACTACTGCTCTACTGAGGACTATACGTGTTTCAATCATTGAATTAACAATGTTTGTTGATTTGCGGGAAAGCCATTTCTTTGAAAACAAAACAAACACAGCCACAAAAGCAATGAGATCCATGAAAGCAATCTAACTCAGCTTACAAGCTTCTTACAAAGAGTGAGCCTGTACTTCAAATGTCATAAAAAGTGGATGCACGGCCAGAACTTGGAAAGTAAGACTTTTCTTCGGATGCCAGTTATTGGTCTACAAAAACTACACCAAGAACTTTATTCACTGATCTTTACATACCTTCCTTTTGGCTTCATTTTCAAATTCGCCTCGTCTCTGGGCCTGGTTAACAACATAAAGCATAACAATGTTTAGTTTCTGACACAGAACATGATCACTACAAATTATCATGATGATGTTTATAAGGAGTAAATGTCTCACCTCTTTTAAATCATGTTTAAAGAGTGCTGCCTTTCTCTCAAGTTCTCGGTTTGCTGACTCAATTGCTCTTTTATTTTCCAACTGAAACAAAATTAAGTAAAACACCATGATAGAACCATGTTAAGGACAGTGCCTACTATTGTTATTACGCACATGTTCTGCGCATCTTGAGATACTCAGATTTCCTATGGGTGGTGCTTATTAATACAGGGATATTTTTGCACAGTTCAAAACTATGCGGAGAAAGCAGAACTTAGCAAGTGCTCTTGGTATCCATACATACAGAGATAAATAAGCCTCAATTTGGAAAAGAATGCCATACATTGCTTTGTATTTTAGAGCTTTTTACAAATCTTGTTATTTAATAATAAAAAAAAAATGCGTGATTACCCCCAGTTTTCTTTTTGGATTTCAATGACACTTGTTAAGATCTGCTTTTCCCACATATTCAGTAAACCATGCAAAGATACTTTTGAATTAGTAGGCACCATCCTTACAGTTCAAGGTTCTTGTATACAGGTTTTTGCGTAAGCTAGAAGAACCTTATCCAAGTGGTATGTAGTATGTTTAGCAAGAAAGGGAGGTTTTTTTTAGAAGAGGGAGTTTTTCTATTTGATGGTCTTCCTTTTTTGCAGCTCAAAGAAATAATTGATGGCATGGATAAGTCAGTGAAGTAGTCGGTTTCTATTGTACTTCCCTTTTTTTCTCACTTCAGGGTTCGAAATTAACGACAATTTAGTTGCACTTTCGCAAATTTTAGTCTCAAAATCGCTGTGCTGCATTGTGTTGTCAGCGGTTTAGCAAAAAAATACGAGCCCTCAATACTTGTGTGTAAAGAAACCGCTGAAAATGGCGAATGATCGAAGGAATGGAGCTGTGCATGTAACACCGCAGCTAAATTATTCTACAATTACCCTATCTTCAGAGAAAATTCACAGCGAGAAGCAAAATAATTTTGTCATTTATTTATTTCTTTTAGCAAAAGTAGCTGCAAAGTGGCAACTGCTAACCTTTTTGTTTCGATGGAGCGAAGGTGACAACAAGTCGCAAATTTCTCCAGATATTTTAGTCGCAAAGGGAAAAATTTAGTCACAAATGCGACTGTATTAATCACAATTTCGAGCCCTGCACTTCCATGCACCCCTCCTGGCTGTTCCTAGATCATAATAGCCCCCAGTCCTGAAACTACTCAGGTACCAGTTCCAAAACATAATTATTTTCATTATTGGTGGCAAGTGTGATGAACATTCCACCATAACCTACATACCGTACTTCGAGAAAAGTTGACAAAAATCACACTAAAGGACACCTTACCTCGCTGTCCAGTTCCTTCATTACTTTCTCTAGTTTGGAACTGACATTTCTGAACAAAAAATAAAAAGGCAGTTAAAACAGTGGTGAGGTGATAAATACACTCTAATAAAATTTACATACCGTGGCTCTAAGCAGAAATATAAATCTCTCAATTTCAGCAACAAGCCACCTACTCTTCAAGGGCTCATTAGAAAAAACAGAACATAAACCATACTCATAAATGGCGACCAACAAATTATTCTTTTGTCTTTATGTTAATCACCGTCACTAGTCTCATTAGCACACACAAAATTCAAAAGAACTTTAATTTGATCCAAAGTGAGGCTAGCAAGAATGATTAGCACAAAGACAAAAGAATAATTTCTTGGCCGCCATTTATATGAATAAGGTCTATGGAAGAACCTAACCTGTAATTGTGTTCCACTTCATCTCTAGCTTGCATTTCCAAACTAACTTGCTCTTCTAATTCTTTGATTTTGTGGTTCGCAGCCGCCAGCTAAAGCAGATAAAACAGTGTTGTTACACTAAGATAGTTGGACAAAAATATATCCACTCAACTTTACCCCATTGACTTCTAGGATGATTTTACTCTTCAATGGGTAGCGGTTTAGGAGTCAATGGATTACAACTACTCACCCTTTAAGATTAACTCATGGGTAATTCTGCAGTGATTGTTGTGTTCTGATGGAATGATGTTTGTAGCCAAAAGGAGTTCAGCATTCAACTCACACGAATACCTTGGCAATCAAAGCAAAATCTCACAAAGAAATTGCCAGATAAAGTATTTATGGCACTTAAATTTATATTTTGTGCAAGCAAATATTTTTGGATTCCAAAAACTTTGAGCTTGGCTCAATTATGAGGCATTTACTTTGATCTACAACACATTCAACCAATTTTACCTTTGGTCCACTTTCATTGCTGCGACTTCCATCCTAAGCAAAACAAAAAAGAGACGTGCTTTCTCAGATACCTCACTGCCAAGGTTCATACATGTCAACAGACAAAGAAGATACAGTAAAGAAGAAAGAGTCTGTTGTGTTTTTACCATCCTCACCATTCCATCAGAGCCCTTGTTTTGAATATTATTCCACCTGAAAACACACAATCAACAGAGAAATTTGTCTTCATGCCCATTAGAGAGGTTGACAACAAACTACTACCAAACCAACTGATCTGTAGAATGGGCTTGAATTATTGAGTGACTGCCCCACCAATTTTGGTTAAACATTTTGATAAATTCCATTCCCAAGGTGTAAGCAGTAGATTTCCAACAAAGAAATAAAAACGGAACAACCATAACAAAGGAAAGATACTTTTTCAAAGGGGGAAATGGATAAAATTGTTATTGTCCAGTAAAGAGGTTGCAAGTGCAACCACGGACTTGCTGTGGCTGTCAACAGTTATAACAACAACAACAATGGAACTTCACTACAAATGCGCATAAATTGGCCAGAGTCTGTGTTCTTGGTGCTGACCTAAAGAAAAGTGGACTCTGGGGATAACATAGAATCAAAAGGTTCTAAAAACAACACAATGTATTTGGGATGATTTTGGAGAATAATAAAGTGGAAATGTGATTTGAGGTGACAGGCACTTTAATGAAGTCTTGGGATCACACAAACCCACCACAGTTGCCAATTACAAACACCCCTCCCATGGTTAGTGTGCTCAACTCCGGATTGAGTGGTCCAGGTTCAGGTCCTGGCCAGGGACGTCATTGTGTTGTGTTCTTGGGCAAGACACTTTACTCTCACGGTGCCTCTCTCCACCCAGGTGTATAAATGGGTACTGGCAAATTTAATGCTGGGGGTAGCCCTGCATTGGACTAGCATCCCATCCAGGGGGGGGTTTTAAATACTCCTTGCACTTCATGCAACAGAAAGCAGGACAAGCTCCAGCCTAATGGGCCACTTGGCTCGTAAGCAGACTTTACCTTACCTCCTCCACCAAACATGATTTCTAAACATGATTTCTAAAATACATGTACTTAAGTTCAAACCAAGGATTTCAATGATAAAAATATAGATATACAAGATGAAGACACATTATTCTGTTTCTTTGAGTCTCTTACCTTACGGTCTCGGAGTAAGTAAATCCTATGAAGGGAAGATGATTACCAGCAAAAGTCTGCAAGAAAAAATCAATTGGCACAAGTTAGCTTCCTTGAAATAATAGCTTTAACAAAAATATCAAAGTACATTGACTTGATTACTTAGAAAGCTTTTAGAGTATAATTCAAAACTCCGGTGTCATAGACTTTTTTCACATTATCCTTTCCCTCTTATGAGAAACACTTATAGCTTTTACTAATCTCAGACGATTTTAGAGGGCCCTTTCTATCTTAAGAGGAAGACTAGTAGCTTTTACATGTCAAGTGGGGCCAGCTGAGGGGTGAGGAAGGTCAACTTAACACCAGCAAATGGAATTTCCAGACTGCTTTACTGCTTTGCCTTGCATTTAAAAGCTCTACCCTTATGCTAAGGGTACAACTTAAGATTATTCTTTTATATTCCTAGGCCCAGTTGGCCAAAGCTCAATTTTATCAAAAATGTTTCCACAAGATTTTTAGCCTTCAATTTTTGACCTTTTGTTTTGCTTCAGCTTAAAATTATTGTAGACTGTTAAAGGTTTTCTTGACGGGCAATCTCAAACACATGCACCAACCAACAAAAGAAACTTTTATTATTGCTTAACACAATGAAAAGCTCAACTACCGAACAATAATATAATATACTAGACACTGATGTTAGTTTATACAATGTACCTGACAACAGTTAGACCGTTAATATTATCTCAACAAGTGCAAAAATCTTAAACAGAATCTGTTTCTTTCCTGCAGAACACTTGTGATGACTTGCCCTGACACTCTGTGGACATGACCTTAGTTGGAGAAAATTTGTGAGCTACTTACAGGGAAGGAGGGTAGGAACTTTAACTATAATTTAATGTACCTTTGGTATGGGAAAAAACTCCTCCCCACTGTCTGGCTCAGGAATGTCATCAAAATGGGTGGCATCATCATCACTTAACAATTCAGGCACTACTGGGGGAACAGCTGACAAAATTATGTACAAAAACAAGTTAGCAATAATATTTTCCAACCCTATAACAAAGACCTCATTGTCATCATTCTAGCAACTATGCCCAGGCTGCTTGCTTTAGTGCCAATCATTGTTAAACTTACCATGAAAACATATACTGTAGAGTTTGATTCCTTGTAACCAATGATTGGTTGTAACAATGCTTGGAGAAACTCCCCCTAGCCCAGCCAGCTGAGAGGTGGTTAGGTGGGTGGGAAATCCAAGGGAACTTAACTTTTTCCCCAGATTGAACATCATTCTCATGTGCCTACCATACTGAAATCTCAGTGAAAAGAAAGAAATGGGAAATGGGACAGGGAGAGCTGGAGTGCTACCATAAGTGGAGTGGAGACACTTCACCTTCTTGGGGCGTTATTAATTTACCTATTATCTCTCACACGGCAGCCCCCATTCCCCCCCCCCCCACCCCCCTTCCTTATCAGTGTTGCTAGCAAGACAAAAAAATGTTGGAAACTTAAGCAGTCAACCTTGAAAGGAGGAGAGGGGAGGGGAAGTGGGAAAGGTTTAAATTCTAGATATGGCAAGTATTGGAAGCTAGAAAAGGTGTTTTTTAATGGAAGTGTCTCAACAATTTTGCAACCTGTCGTAGCACTGAAACAACAATAATTTTTTCATAATTTATTGACTAAAAGCCCTGAAAAGGGGGAAATCTTATGCTTCCCAAGATGACACCACAAGCACCATGCTGATGTTACTGTAAACCGTGCATGCCCTCTGAGCCATCTACAATCCACAAGTAATATATAAGGCAGGGGATGTTTGCTGTTAAATTTGAATACAGAAAAACGTTTACCATCTCGAATATTGTTCCAGTCCCACTGGTCATTTAAAAAAAATCTGTGCCTCTGGATCTCTGCAATCCCCTTCTGTCCAATTCTCTGGGTTCTGTGTATTAATCAAGACATCACTTAAATAACATGTACATTAATGGACAGTAAATGCAGAGGAAACACTTTTTTTAAAACATGATAACGAAATTAACCTGTCTGTGAGAAAACTACATATTAAATGCTTGGCATCCTTGGATATTTCAATGTCATCGGGAAACTGTAAAGAGTTTTTGTGGTCCATAATTTTTCCTACCAACAAAGAGAACAAAATTAAGATTCAGTCACCCAACCTCCAAAAAGCCATGTGGTCATGAAATCATTGTTCTTAAGAGGAGGATCAACCAAAGGCAACACTCACCATAAGTTCCTACAAGTGAGTCTGCATAAAATGGTGTGTCACCTAGAAGAATTGACAACAAAATAAAATGAAAACAATAGCAAAGGTATATCAGCTCTCTGATGATAGATTTCTCGATCAATTTGGATGTTAAAATCCCACAAAAGTTGAACTTTATCACTACAAGATTCAATTATTATCAACAACAACAACAAGCCACTGTATAGGATTGTTTCATCATGTATAATATTTATATATATGTCGTAGTTAAAATGTTTTCTGGGTTAACAATTTTTCAAACTATAGTTTGTTTTTTACTTTCCTTTGTTCAGATATGATATGTCCATAAGACAAATAAAAGTAAAAAGGCAAACTAGTTTGAACAATTTTTAACCCAGGAAAAATTTTAACTACAACATGTACAACCGTAGACTCCCCTTCAGAAATAAACCCCCCATACAATACACGTAGGTCAGTACATTCAGACTCACCAATAAGCAATTCATACAGGAAGACACCTACACTCCACCAATCACACTCTCGACCATAGTAGCCTTCACCTCCCTGGGATTTCAAAACCTAAATAAACAGTAAAGATTAGGATTGCCACTTGATAGTGAAAGCTAAAAGACTAAAGATCTTACAGTGCAATGCACCTTACCGTGGCCACCTAACAAATTTTTTTACAAATTGTCCGCCAAACAGGATGTGTAAAATTGACTGACAGTCACGCCTCCTTGTTCGCACAGTTGTGAGTTGAACACCGTTGCATGGATTGTTGAGTCGACATATTTACATGTAATTCAATGTCAAATATGAAAGTTTGTTGCGTGGCCACAGTAAGGCGCGTTGCACTGTAAAAGCTGCATATGCCTTTTTTTTCATCACAAAAGAATGAGTGTTAACTGAACCCTACAAAACAACAACGCCAGAACCAGGTGTGTTTTGAACTGATTATTTTTCTGTCCCTATAAATGCCTGTCTTCTATGATCTTTTTAAGTGATTTCTGAGACTGTTATAATTTGTTTATGATCCAGGGATCAGCTGCCACACCAATTTAAATTTACTCATGATGGTATACAACCAGGAGGGAGCCATTTGATTGGTCACTGATATTATTTACTCTAAGTTAGTGCTTACCTCTGGGGAGATGTAATCAGGTGTCCCCACAGCAGTGTCAGATCTCACCATACCATCCTATAAAATCAACACCACAAAAGTAGCATTTTACATGTATTTTGACTTGTCTGGCTAAGAATCTCTAAGGTGCAACACAAAAGGATTCAGGGTCTCTAAACTACTGAAGGGTTTAGAGAGATTTCACATGAACTACAAACATCAGACTGAAATTTCCATTTTGCCAAAAAAGGAAGAAACTCATTAGGTATTTCTTTCCAGCTGTAGCTCCAATTACAGAAAAGCTTCCGAAAGAAGTCAGGGCGGCTTAATATAGCGGTTATCAACCGCACCTTCCAACTCTGGGACCCATCTTCAACCCTCGGCCCTGAGGTCATACTGTATGTGGGCTCAGTTTCAGTCACTCTCAATCTGACTCTGAGGGGGGTTTTTGTCCGGGTACTCTGGTTATCCTACCTCATCAAAATTGACTGTCAGACAATTACATCCCGCTGCAGGCGGATACCCTTGATAGGAACAACCTTTGGTATCCTTCATTAATTTTGTTGAAGTGAATAAATAAGTTGGTTGTTGAAGTGAATAAATAAGTTGGTTTTATTAGGAGCCCAACACTAACAATAATTATTAACTACCCGACTGCTGTCATGCATTATCAAAATAAATTTTAATCAGAGAACCTGTCTTTCCTTACTTCAATTTAGGGAAAAAATACAGGTCTCAAAATTAGTATAGGTAATCGCATGGGGCCGAGTAAAATTAAGGATTAATATCACGCGTGTTTTCAGAAGTTGCTGAAATTGAATTTCAGCAACTTCTGAAAACACAAGTGATATTAATCCTTAATTTTACGAGGACCCATTGCGATTACTTGTTAATAACAAAGAGGGCAAAATTTTCTTAACACTGTTGAGGCACCTCGAAAAACAGACAGCTAAGCGGAGTTAAAACACTCGTTCGCTCGGAAGCAAAACAACTAACAAACAGACAAGCAAGTCAACTTGTTCTTTGCGTCCAAAACGAGTATAGATGATTGTTATTTACATCCACTCGAGAGGAAAATACGAGTTTCATTCGTGAACAACTGTAACAACGATTAAACCAAATGTTAAGCTTCAATTTATTTTATTCACCTGTGCTGTAGAGGTTTTTACCACTTGCAAATACGCATCCGTAAACATAGCAAACGGTTTGTCCAAAGAAATCCACCAAATTTGAGCTACTTGTTCCTCCCGTCAATGGCAAATTGTTCTGTGACCTTTTTTGTTGAGCTGCAAGATGTCGTGGTAAACTGAAAGCCCTTGACGAAAGGAATCATTTTGTTTTTCAACCACACAATCCCGCTACGCCGGGCGCATGTAAGTCGATCCAAGTTTTAAGCTTTTCATGAAAAAAATCTTTTGCCCTTCTTCTTGTCACTCGAAAATTCAAATTCCAGATCATCTTTTAAAGCTAGTTCTTAATCTTTATGCCTTTTCGGCGAATGCAGCACGAATTAAAAGACAAACTTCGATGAAGACGAAGTTGTTTTGCTCAAACAGAAGAAACCAACTGAATGTGGAAGACGTACGTTCAGCCAATCAGGAGCGAGAATTTTTGGCGCTCGACCAATCGTGAGCGAGTAATTTTGCCCTCTTCTCAAGCAAAATTAAGAAAAAATACCCTCTTCATTGACCAATCAGCATTCAGTAATTTTGCCCTCTTTGTTATTAAAGCAAAAATCAAGATACGTAAATTTAGTTGCAAAATCGTCCCAATGCAATGTGTTGTCAGCAGTTTTGCAAAACAAAATATCACCCAGCAATACTTGTGTGTAAAGAAACCCCCTGAAAATGATGAATAATCGAAGGAATGAAGTAGTGCACACAACATTGCAGCTCAATTATGCTACAATTACACTATCTTCACAGTGCAAAAGACATTAATTTTGTCACTTCTTTATTTATTTTAGCAAAAGTAGCAGCAAAATGGCAACTGCTAACCCTTTTGTTTTGAAAGAGCGAAGGTGAAAATAAGTCGCAAATTGCAACTTCTCCAGGTATTTTAGTCACAAAGGGAAAAAATTCAGGCGACTGTATTGGTTGCAATTTCAAACCCTGAAATAGTAGGCAACTTCTCTGAATTAAGTAATCGGCGCTTTTCGTCGGCGGTCAGACGAGTGCTTATTGAAGCCACTGGATAAGGGCTTCCATCAGTAACTATAACCCCTGTTCCCATCAAGCCTTTAACATGGGGTATTCCCAATTGGTCACTCATCTCGGTTCAAACCTCACCAAACAGAAAACCTTCATGAGGAGACAGAAAGGGGTGTTTTCCCACATACCCAAATTTATGTTTACCTTGTCCATTCTCATACATGTCCCAAAATCAGCAAGCTTGAGGTGACCATGTTTATCAAGAAGCATGTTGTCTGGTTTTACATCCCTACAGCAAGAAATAATTGAAGGAAAAATATGAAGTCATTGTATTGACAGTGGTTTGTTCCCTCAGCTCTGAAGATATTAGGGAGTTTAAGAAACAACAACGGTTATGGCAACGACAACGCCAAAAAGCAGTAATATTATTGGTTAAAAGAAACAAAATAATTGTGCTGCACGTGCGACAGCCATTTTTGAACATTTCTCTCCTATACTCATCAAAACTACTACGTGAAATGACCAAATTTAAGGTTTTGACGACAATGTGGTCAAACTTTAGTGAATCTTTCAGTCTTACACTTTACTTCAAATCCGTCCATACCAATCCAGTTATAGGACACTTCGCACATATTGTATATCATATAAACAAGAATGAATAATCCTGAAATACTTAGAATGGCTCAAAAATATATTTTGAAGTGAGGTTTTCATCCCCGTAGCCGTCGTGGTTTCTTAAACTCCCTGTTGACTCCCTGTTGATGTGGTTGAATTTGTTGGTTCTCTACTCTGCACCGAGAGGTTTTCACCGGGTACTCCGGTTTCCCCTCTCCTCAAAAACCAACATTTGACTTATTGTGTTAATTGCTAATTTCACTTTACAGTGTCCCCAATTAGTGCTCCAGCGCTAAATCTACTGGACACTTAAAAAAACGAGATGCTTCTGTGAAGCATACACTGGGTTGCCTGTGGTACGTGCTACAGAAAATCAGAAGGCACTGAATTGTGTGGTATTGAAATACAGCATTCCAGTCTCTGAAGAATAACAAATAAAAGAGAAGCGAGAAACATTGGCTTCTGGGCTGACATGTTGATAATTTTCAAGTTCCCTCACAACTTCTTTGTACCACAAGTGTGCCCTCAGAGCATCTGACAGCTTTGTAGTACTAAACTTCACTGAAGTCAAGCCCTGTTCCGCGGGGTTAGTGTTAGGGTGGGAGACCAAAACAATAAACCCCTCTGAAAAAACAGAAGCATCTGACCGAAAATACTATTAACGCTAACAAATGCGAACGCAGCAAGGTACAGATTTTGTTAGCTTGCTTTATGCAAAACAAATATTGATGAAAAAGCAAATAACTATTGATAGACAGTTTTAAGAAAGAGCAGAAGGAAGTTTCCGGGACGGTCGATCGAGAATAAAATATTTACGACATGAAAACAACATTGATTTTGAACCGTGAATGTCGAATATAAAAAGTTACGATCAGCGACAAACATTTTGGGAGATTTTGCTACATTCAAGTAAATTGCAAAATCGAAAGTGACATGGCCGGAATTCAGCGGGCGCCGTGATTAAGTTACCGCGGCATGTTTACTCGCCAAACAGTGAAGCATCTGTGTCAAATGATGGCAAGATACCGGGTTTTTGTAAGTTTCTTTTTCTGTCAAGTGTTATAAAGTTTGACAATGAAATGAGCGAAGTCAAAACAAAGATCACAATCGCCCAACTCTTGTTTATGCAAAGTCAAAATTTACTCTCCAAGACGCGTACGACGTTATTATCATCAGGTAATTCCATCATTTTGGCAATAGCAGCTACTTTATTATTCATCTGCGTCACAAGTTTTCACTGATTTTGGGGCTCATTTTGTTGAAACTCAAGCACGCTTCCAACAAGCCTGTGAACCCTTCCTGCTTACAGAGCAATACTATAAAACTTCTCCCATATCACATTTCAACCTTAAACTCGAAAATTCAATACACAACATGATATTATAATTCACAAAGGCAGAAAATACCACAGAATCCTTTTCCAGCGAAAATTTTATTGAAACAAACAACATATTTGCTCTTAGAGGCAAAAACCTCTTCCTATTTCATTGCGTGCGTGAAGACAAGAAACTCAATTGTGTCAAATTACCATGTACTTCAGGTAAATGCAGCTCACTTTGATTTCGTCTCGACGGGCGATAGATTGTTTTCGAAGTCCAGTACTCGTCGCTTTTGAGATTCCTGCCTAGTTTATCCAACTGATTTTCCATTATTGAGCTCCAGAAGGGTATATTTTGTTTAAGGATCCACTAAAACGCCATTCGCGTTGCATGACTTTCGACGCCATTGCAGGCTAAGTTAATGATTCTACTGTGTCCACCAGAGAAATCTACGCAGTTCCACTGCCCTCTCGATCCTAAGAAAATATGCGCAGAAGGCTCTATACACAAAGACACCACTTACCAGGGGAGTGACAGGCAAGACTTTTACCGACACGGAAAAAAATACTAAAAAAAATAAAACGTAAATCTACCTATTTTCCGACTGGGTTGCCCATAGGGCAACCCAGTAATAAAGTTCCTTTCCTTTCATGCACTAACATACAATCAATTGTCAAATGTTTTACTTTCAACTTGTAACACTTGATAGGACCTGACACATTTTATTGCACAGGGTTCGTTCGCTTTTTTCAACTAAAAATTCAAGGACTTTTCAAGTACTTTCAATGACACATTTTCCATTTTTCAAGGACTCCACGCACTGCAAAATCAAGCGATAAGCAGCTGTTCATATAGGTAGTGTGCGCCGACTCTCCCATGCTCAAAATGTCAACATCTTTCATGCACACAATGCATCGTGCCTTGTGTTTGTCACCCTTGACTTCGCGTAGCCACTCTTTGTACAGTGGTTTCTGAAGCCACAAGTCGCTGAAAAACACACTTTCCCATTGTTGTAAATCTTTTATTCGTGAAACAATAGCCGAACAAACAACAACCACGCAAACAACAGGAAGCACTCGAGGCACATGGCTTTTCGCGGAAAGAGCGATGACTACAAAACATTTCATTGGCTCTTAGAATTACAGACATTGAACCAATCAGAGCAATGAATATAACAAAGAACAGGAAAATCTACTCGGCGCTTGATGGACGTTCGGAGAGTTGTAATGATCGTTTTTATTTGTTTTTTTTTACTATTATGTGTGGCTACTGTTCTGCCAGTAGCATATATTTCCATATTAGGCACTCTAAATCTAGGATGGATGAAATTAGCTTCAAGGACTTTCCAGCACTGACTGCAATTTTCAAGGACTTTTAAGGCCTTGAATTTTTATTTTCAAATTCAAGGACTTTCAAGTACTTTCAAGGTGCGTGCGAACCCTGATTGCAGACAAGGCAACCTTGTTAAGCTTAAAAGGACATGATGCATTTAACTGACATGAACTTTGTTGGCAGCAGTAGCTGAGCATTGACGAACTATCAATAATAACAAAATAACACCACACCTGTGAATAAATCCCATACTATGGATTGCATCCAATGCTAAGACTACCTCTGCACCATAGAACTTGGCCCACTTCTCCGGAATATCGTAATTGCTCATAAGGTTTACTAAATCACCACCTGCAGAAAAAATTCCACGAAATTTCTTTCAGTGGTTTCATGTCAATAAAAGTAATATATAACAGATTTAGCCAAGCCTAAAAGCAGAGCTCCTGTGTTGTTAATTCTTACAATAGGTTAATCTGGCTTGAGCCTGAAATCCAATCGAAAACGAGTACCTGGTCAGCATTCAACTGAAAAAAACAGCTGACCTCAATGAGCTTTAATAAACTTGAGCCCCCTATATGGTCATGTGATACTTGTCAACGGATACCTTGTTTTGACAGGTGTCAATTAACCATAACCTTGACGTCCAATATCAAAGATGTTCGTGCCAAAAAACATGGTTTACACCACAGACTTTCACAAATGTTGCCATACATGGAGGGGTGGAAGTACATGTGGTTGTACGGTCTCAAAACCAAATTTTCTTGCACAGATGTACCAGGTGTTAGACAGAGTAGGGGAAAGTTTACAGTCAATTTCACTTTACTTTACCCCACCACACTGCGGAGTTCATTGGAAAATTGGATACTAGATTACGAAGTAAATATATAAACCACCTCTCCAATTCTCAGGTCTGTACAGTACACCGTTTCTGAGTTATTAATTTGCCATGAAGCATTTCATCACAGGATGCTGCCAGGTTGGTGGTGCGTCCGTGGTCCACAAATATGGTGGCCGGTAATCAACGAAAACATCTGGAGTTCCCTTTACCACAAAAGCGCTTACTTTCACTCATGAGATAAAATACATGTGTATGAACACATCTCGTGATGTACTTGAAACGTTCAAACTTCTGAGAATCATAGGAAAAGACATGTTTTTCATCCAGTTCTGTATTATGGTGTCACGCAAGGTGATGATTCGGAAATTCAAAATGCTGAACTTTCAAAATGAAAGATGTTACGGAAAAGGAAAATATATATACTTTGTAGCCCATCTTCAACCCTCGTTTAGATAAAAATTCAGAAGACCACGCGATTTTCAGTTTAAATGCTGTGTTTTAATACATTGTTCTTGGAGAAACTTTTATAACCTCATGGCTTGTATTAGCTTGGTCACCAAGACTATCAGACTACTACATTATGAAAGTTGGGTTTAATGAGTGGTGTATCGTATGTAAATCTAGTGAATGTTCCAAGGAATTTTGTGTTTTTGACAAAGTGTTCCCATTTGCCTGAACCGTGTCACACATGACCATCACCTACGGTTTTTTCGGTTCTTCATTAACACTTTGGTCTTGCGGAGAAGAGCAGGCATTGCCCCATGGAACTTCACACATTTGAATGTAATCTTGAAAGATTTTCTTAAAATTCCTCTGAAAGCGACTGAAGAATAATTTGAATAGCAAAAGTTGTGTCTTCCCACATAAAATTAATCTTGACAATGATTTTACTTCAGAAAACCTTGCACATGATTCCGATCATGCTAAAGCTGAAGTCTTTCAGGTCTGACGTTTAATCAAGAAAAGCAAGGATTTTCAAGTCAATAAAATAGCAGGCTAAGTACTATGCTTTGGCTGCTAACGGCTACGGACAATGCAAAAGATTGAACCATTTGAAAAAGTTTTGAAAAATTAAAAACGATAAAAACGAGAAGTGAAGATGAGATGCCTGGCAATTCATAGAGTGGTCTGCCACAGGCATACCACTTAATAAGTGGGGAAATTTTTTTTTGTCCGGCCAGGGTGGCTGCATGTCAAGTCAAACCTTGTCCCTGGCTAGACACATGACAGGCATATAGCAGAAAATTATTTGCAGGCGTGCAACCTCGTACCAATGAACCAAAAAATAACCAATAATTTTAATAGCTAGCTTAAGACTTTTGCCCTCTCTTCGAGGTTTCCTCTGTGTTAAATTGTACAGCACAACCGCCTTACATGGTTTTGGAATAATGACACAAAATTTCCATAATTTTATACCGAGCGTTTTTTTCTATTATGCCCACTTGCCTGCCATGTAGTCCATTACCATGTATAAATTCTTGGCATCTTGGAAAGCAAAATGCAACTGTAAGAATAATCAGAGGTTTCAGTGAACATCCACAAGCATCACAACTAAGCAGATTTAAATTCTGAGCAGGCAGGCACCGGAAACATTTTAAAATTCAAGATAAAACGCTTTCTACCTTGCCTGTCAAGTGCATATTGACAGGAGTATTACCTTTGGACTCATTCTACACAATGTGCAGACTGTCTTGACAAGCTATAAGCAAACTCTTTGCTTCAGCTTAGCATAGCTTTGTGTTCAAGTTTACCTTGATAGTCGCAACAATGTCTGCTATGACACAGTGTGCTGTCATTGCTTGCTAAACTTGCATTACCTTGACAATCCAAGGACTGGTTGTATGCGCCATAATTTCACGTTCTTCCCAAAAGAATGCCGAATCAGATCTCTTGATCTAAAATGTAGCATAACATTGACAAAAGAAATCGGTGAAATGTAAGAATAACAGTAAAAGCAGAGGATAGTTTCAAGTAAACATGGTAACTAAATTTGTTTGTTTTTATCACAAAGACTTGTCATAATGGAATGAGGTAGACTGACAGTTCAATCTGATTTCTAGTCATAAAGAGGAGAACATTGCAGTTCACTTTTTTGGCCCATTTCACAACTGCTCTTATTTTAAACACAGTCCACTTTGTTTGAAACAAATGCATGATTTAGTGTGTTTTGCAGCTAATGTTAAGTGTCTAAGTTGGACATTCATAATGACAATATACCGAAAGAAACCCTACAAAATTAATTCATTTAATGAGCACTCAATACCAGAACTAATTACTTAACTTTCCTCTAAATAATGCCGGAGAAAACAATTCAGTTAAGGATTGATATTTGCAAGTTAGCATACACAATATGATGTCCAAGCAGAATATCTTATGTGGAACTAATAACCTAAAAAAAAAAAATTTTCAGTCATTTTCTCCAGAGCTCTTGATTTCAAGCAGGCTATGGACTTGAGATATTCTTTGTCAACACTAGTAGTGGCAAAAATTGATGGTTGCAATGCTTGGAGTAACATAAATCCACAAAAACTCAATGAGCAGTAAGAAGAACAGATGCATAGCACCAGCAACCTCAATTAATTGAAAATTAAAAATGAAGAGTGACTTTGTCAGTTATTTGTTGATAATGTAAATACACCGAGTTTTATCCAAACCACCTTGCATAATATAAAGTTTGTTGTAAAAATGGTTTTGTCTAGAGCTAAGAGAAAAAGCTTGTCTAGCTCTTAGCTTGTAAATTAATTAAACATAAGCTCAAACCAAGTGCAGCATTAACCAACACATAGTAACAAGTATAAATTCTGCACTCAAGTAATTATTGTCAATAACTGGCCATAATTCAAGAATCTTTTCAAAAATTCACATTTTTTCAACGGAGAAAATGACACTCTTGAAAGCGAAAACGTCCACATACAAAGAAAGAAGACCCCATAAAGTTATTAAACAGTTTTACAACCTTGATGTTGCTAGGCGAGTGGAACGTCACCCTTTCATCAAATGTAACGTATCATGTAAAATGAAATCGACACAACTTAAGAAATTTCAACATACAGTATTTCAAGCGACCATTAGCTTCTAAAATTAATGGTCTCTTTTCTGTGTCAAATTTCAGTTTCTAAATATATTTGAAAATCATTGAAACCCGGGTGACTAGATCGACTGAACTTGAGCACGGTCTTGCAGAGTTTTCACAAAGTACAATGCACTTGTACAAAAATAAACTTACCATCTCAAATTTACTGAGCATCTTCATGGCGTACACGTTTTTAGAGGCTCTATGCCTCACCTTAAGGGACAAAAAAGCGAAAACAGAAAATTTTAGTCCTTTATTATAATGTAACAACGCTAATCAGCTATAACAGATCACAAAGATCGCATTCATTAACATCGTATAGTTTAAATATTCTTCAAGGGCTTCGATCCTTAGGGAAATCATCTGCTTCCATATTAACAGCGGAAATTGGGTATATAGAAAGGGTTACTGCGCAAATTTTGATCGCGGGGCAAGAAATTAAATACATATACAACCAACAAGGAATATTGCCCTCGAAAGAATGTTTAAGTGTCAACAAAGTCAAAATCTCACAGTCAAGTTAATTATTATAACTTACCAACTGCACTTCGCCAAAAGCGCCACGGCCAATGACCTTTATAAACTGAAAATCGTTGGAGTTCATACGACATTGTTCGATTATCTTACTCGGCTTTTCGTCTGAAAGAAAGAATTAAATTAACACCACAAGATGCGCTTGAAGCACTGTTGAAAGTAAATAAAGTGACCGCAAATCTGCAAACTCACATCTTTGAAGGAAGTTCTCGACGTTCTTATTGCGTCTGAGGCCTGGAAAGTCACAATCGCAGACCAGCGACTGAATCCCGTCCTAATAACCAAATGACGATGAAATTAAAAACTGATGTTGCCTAACAGTTTAGCAGTTAAACAGAACACCCCTTCACTTACCAAAAGCCCTTCAATGTAAAGCTCGTTGCGTGGATTTTGAACGTAACGTTCGAGATTTTCTCGCCTCTGTCGTTCATCCATCTTTGCCGCAACTTCAAGCTCTCGCTATGCCAACACAAAACAACCCACCACTATCAAAAATCATTCCTTCTCCAGCCAATGACATCCAAGTGGAGGCATCCGGCCTCAGAATGGTGGATTTGGCGCTTAATTCACGACGATAACGTATCAAAACCATCCACTGTTGACATTGCTTTCAAACATGGCTGAACGACGAAAATGCTGGGACTGAATAATCAGGGTGTTTAGTCACGTGATGCTACCCTTCCTCACAAAACGGAGGTTCTTCAGCGGTAAAACAAACTTTGTGCTTTCTAGATCTGCTTTCTCACTGTGAACCAGTCACAATCTGAAAAATCCACTGGAAAATCTTCCTCTCCGTCCTCAAT
>NC_090879.1:25727247-25742247 GCF_036669935.1 Montipora foliosa
ATCTGGAACAAAATTCATCTTCCATATCGGCACCCTTAATCCTCACGGTTAGGGTTAATCTCCACGGTATTAACGAACGCTTTACATTTAGCTAATGAATTCCTATTTTTCACGGTGTCATATTACCACCAACAGACTAGCTCGTACTTCACTATATAAAAACTACAAACAACCCATAATTCCTCGATTCGCTCTGACGAAGGACCGAAACGTTAGCTTTTAGAATCCCTGTAAGGTGGTCAATTTACATTATCAACTCCGTTGGTAAAAACCAAATATTTTTAGGATACTTCGCCCACATTGAAGGACGTGAACGAGACTGAATAATCGCGAAAGACTTTTGATAGAGCCAAGTATTATTTCGAGGTGACGTTTTCGTCGACCGTCGCCGTCGTAGATCTTAAATTTCCTAATGACACTGGTCTAGGAGAGAAAATAAAACTGTCTTTTCAAGTGCTGACGTTCTTCATAAAACCTCAAATTTGGCTATTTCACGTTGATGTTTTGCAAACGACGGGAAAGAAATGGACAAAAGTGGAAAACGCACGTGCAGAGCGTGTAAATGCAATCGTATGCAAATTTGTGACGTTTTCGTTGCCGTCGTTGGGCGGGGTCCACGGGTCGTTTGACTTTTTAATTAGGATTATATGAAGTCCCCTTTGCCTCCATTTTACGAATGGTGGCTTGTGGTGAGTCGGCCTTTGCAAGTTCATGAAAATTCTCCAAGATGTAACTAAAAGCTGTCTTGTCATTTCCCGAAAGTAAAAAAAGATGGGTCAGGGAAGCTCAAAAGAACGCTACAAAAATGCAGTGAAGAAGCTGAGTAGTTTGGAACTGGAAAATATCCAGGCTGTATTCAACGAGATTTCAACCAAAAGAGAGGATGGTACAAGACATGTTGAATTGTCACTGGTCAATCGACAAGATTTCGCTGAAAGATTCAGATTGCCAGGCTTTATAGCTGAACGCCTTTTTCATGCATTCGATAGAAATGAGGTGAGCCGAATTTTTACGATTTTTATGTATAATATATACGTAGGTGTGTGGGGTCGTGACATTTTTATTAGCACCCACCAGCTACCCACTCCATCCGCATCGGATGGCAGATATTCTTTGTCGGCACCCGAATGATTGATTTTTATGTCGGCAGCATAAAAAAGTATCCGAGAAGTTGAAGTTTGGTCAGTATTTTTTGAAGAAATAAAAAATCCAATTCCCTGGTTACAAAAACTTTAAAAATACTATCTAAATTAGGTTCCGGTGGTAGGGCTCAGATAACAAGTGGAATCACAATAGACCTCTTTACAGTTGTGTGCTTAATTAGTTACCTGGCCTTTAAATGAAAGTGAGGCTGGTGTTGACCTTGTTATGATACGGGTGTCTCGAAAACCCGAATAGCGAATAGCGAATAGTCGCGAATAGCGAATAGTCGCGAATAGCGAATAGTACGAACAGTGCGAATAGTGACGAATAGTGACGAATAGTCGCGAATAGTGACGAATAGTCTTCAATAGTCACCGCCTTATGCTGAACAATCTCGTAATCAAAGCAAATAATATGCTCACCTGTCGTCGAAAGAGTTTCATGCATGCTTTTACAAACACTCTAAAGAAGAACAAACGTCAAAATGCAAAAATATAAATCACTTTCATTAATACATCAAGCTCATGATCATCTCCTCGCACAGAACATAAATTTGCTCATCCTCATCTGTGCTGTCCGATCCGGCGAGACACGTTCTGTAAAAAGGAAAAAAATCAAAATGTGAGGCAAGTGGTTTGTGATTAAAGAGACAAACGAGCTACTCTGATAACCATTGCGTTAATTAATTATACAAATAAGCTACAGGATCTCAGTGCATTTATTACCTTTTCTTCTCAGGGCTCAAGCTGTCCTTCCCCGACACATCTTTGCTTTTTTAGCGGGAAAATCCCATCCAACGTTGCTGCGTGGTTGACCAGGAAGTACTGGGTACCAAATTTTCGTCATTTCGTCACAATCCCCCCCCCCTCCACCCTTATTTGCCACTATTTGTTACTATTCGTCACTATTCGTCACTATTCGCGACTATTCGCACTATTCATACTATTCGTGACTATTCGCTGTTCGGTATTCGTGACTGTTCGCTATTCGGGTTTTCCAGACACCCTTATATACAGACTTTTCTTATGTTAATGATGTTGTTGTCATGCTAATTAGTAAGAATTTACATAAGAAAAGCAGTGAGGTTTCTGTCAAAACAAAGTCAACTCCAGCCTCACTTTCATTCATAGGCCAGGTAACTAAGCACACAGCTGTAACATGGACTATTCTATACACAGGATCCACAGGTCTTGTGGGCAATTGGCTATATAATCAAGACAAAGTGACCACTCCCCATAGCAGAGATTGCAACCCTATCAACTAAAAATCAAAAGAGCCTAGTCGTGAACTCTGTACAGGTTAGCAATGGCTAAGAATTGGTTGAAATTTTCATGGGTGTTACAAAAACTTAGACGTAAGACCCCTTGTAAACAGTGGAAATTACGGAAAAGAAACCCGGGAAAACTTATTGCTTGTCAGAAATGTTGTCTCCATGCATGGGTTAATTTAAAAGATGCAACAAATAAAATAGACACAATGCCATGACATGTTTTGAGTGTTGTGTGACAGAAAAAAACAGTGACTTTTGTCGATGCTTACTTATTGGCAGAGAAATGAAAAATAGGGTCTTTTGAATGATGAGAAACTCAGTCTATTAACCCTTTGGTTGTAACCACTAAAAATGTGATACACAAATTGTTTTGTCAGTACACATGTGCTATTCTTCCAGTATTAAAACAGTAAGTCACGCAAACGATAAAAGGATGCTGTAGATGCAGGGATCGCGTTAACGCAGAAATCGTGCATTTTTACGCAAATAAAATCCAAAAAATGCATCATCGAAATTTTAATGCGTCCCAGGACGCAAGGCACTGACTTAAATAACTCATACAACTTGCTTTGATTTGTCAGTATATTCTGTTGTTTGTAGAACTACTGTTGGAGCGATCTGTGATCATAATTGAAGTTCTAAGAAATGGGGTTTAAAACATCTAAAAAGGTTAAAACTAAATTTTCGACCGCCTTCTGCAGTCTTCTTCAGAGGAATGTACTCTGCAAGTCACTGATTGCAAATACATAGCAAAAGACGTCACTGTTCATTGCTCCTAAGGGAGGAAACCAGTGATGTGTAAACCCTTGGAAAGGGTGCTCTTTCATTAACAGAGTTCTTGTCCAGGAATGAATGTAACGGCTCTAGAAAAAGCCTTTGTCGGCCGGTCCTATGCATATGCATATGCATATGCGTCAATATTGATTCCAAGTTGGTTACTCTCTTTTTCTCATAATTTAAAACATACTCCTTTTCTCGCAGAGGGTCACCAAGATTTTGGGACCCCCAAAAAATGCTTGGGACCCCAATTTGGCTGAACATGCGGGTCCCAGGACCCAGATTGAAAAATCCTAGTGCCATCCCTGAGATGGTTAATTAATCCTTATTATTATGTCTGATAGGGAACTGAAATAGTAAGTGTGTTTTACCTGTAGGACATAATTGATTTTCTGTTAGTTTCCAGGTTTTTTTTTTCTTGCCTTTAAGTGTGATCTATTATCTTTCTGCACGACAAGCAATGGGTTTGTTCCGAAAATATGCCCTCAATTAATGAGATATTTGAATGTAGACGCTGCTCATCAATCGCTGCTCCCTCGGGAAGAATTGTAAGATATGTACTCTAAGATGCCATTCCCTGCATTTTGAGATCACAGCCAATTGAAAACAGTGACGTTTTTAACCCTTTAAGCCCCGAGGGGTTCCCCATTGACGAGTAAAATCGTCTGGCGTTAGACAGAGTAAAATCTATAAGTGCCATTTGGCACTATCGGGGCTGAAAGGGTTAAACGGAGACATAGTTTTTTCACGCTGTTAGCTTAACCCTTTAAGCCCCGAGGGGTTCCCCATTGACGAGTAAAATCGTCTGGCGTTAGACAGAGTAAAATCTATAAGTGCCATTTGGCACTATCGGGGCTGAAAGGGTTAACAGGCAATGAATTATGCTAAGGCCTATTGCTCCCACAAATGAACACAAACCTTGCACAAAGTCAAGGCAATCCAATGCATTACTGCACCCAAGATTACCGCAGGCTCATGCTAAGATGCCAAAAGGGTAAAAATGACTGAGAAACCACATAAAAATGGCAAAGAATCTTGCTAAAAGACTGGTTAAACAAACAAAACATTGACGAGTAAAATCGTCTGGCGTTAGACAGAGTAAAGTACAAAGTATGGCCGGTTTAGGGATGAATGGATTATTGTGCCATTGTATTTATTGTCTTTGCTATTTCTGGGCAGCCTGAAATGTGATCTATGGTTTCTTGGGATTTATTACTATTATTATTATTATTATTATTATTATTATTATGATAATAATAATTATTAATGAGGTTAAACGAAGTTTAACCAAGTAAACAACTAGGAGCGACTGCAGCCAATTGGTCAGTGGTTGTAGTATACTGGCGCATGCGTGGAATACCTCGTGCTTTGGGCTGTATCGCTTATTTATCAGTGTGACGGGAAGTAGGAGCATTGTGTGTGGAGCGTTAAGCGGTTTTTCTTCCCTCCCTCCCCACCCTCTGCTTTCCACTGTGTATCAGTGTGACGGGTGCCCATTCTTCTCGGGGGCGTGGGGGCTCATGGCTGGGTTGTCAGGTTTTGCCAGCCATCGGTGCAGTCTCCATCTTGGAGCTGGCTGCCAATAGTGGAAGCTCCAGGATGTTTCGGGCACCCAACCTCCAAAGAGTGACGATGTTAGTTGTTTATTATTATTATTAATTTGTTTTCTTTTCAGAGTGGTACCATAGACTTGGAGGAATTTATTGGAGGAATAGCATTATGTTTACATGGAACGGTGAAAGATAAATGCAGATTGCTATTCCAGATCTTCAATTTGGTAACTTAATTGTTAAATAATATCATAATAGAAATGAGCTAGTGTGTCAAGTTGATTTTTGCAAAGCAACTGTGGACCGTTTCCAATCAACTCAAGTGATTTGCACAAATCTCTAAAGACACAAGATTTCGTCTGAAAGAATCACATGCAGCCCAGATGTAATTTGTGTTTTTTACCGTATTTATCTAAAGAGCGAAGATGAAAAAGGTTCATACAGGGAAGTTCAATTTTAGTTTGCAGTGATTGACCATATTATATAAAAGGCAATTACTAATAATGAGCTTTATTTAAGTGTCAAGTGTACCTGACTATTTGGCGCTGAGGCACTAGTAATATTATTGGGGACATCGTACGGAAATCAAATCAGATCAACACATCAAATCATAGGTTGGTTTTTGAGGAGAGAGGAAACCAGAGTACTTAGCTGGAGAAAAAAACCTCTCAGAGCTGAGTAACAAACCTACATATCATTTATGATGCTGAGTCTGGGATTTGAACCTGGACCATTTTGGTGGGAGGCGAGAGCTCTCACCACAGCCCAATCCCTGCTCAAAAATTATACAATGTACACTCTAATTAATGTCTTACCTCTTAAGAGTGACATGACTAGATTTGCTAAAGCGGGGGTGAGGTTTAGGTTTGGGTTTAGCCTAACCTAGACCAAGGTTAGTCTAACCAACCACTGTAGGGTCAGTAGGTTAGGCTAACCCTAGCCCTCACCTTTGACCTCACTGTCGTTTTAGCAACGCCGAAGAGCAGATAGCCTGTGAGCAGTATGTAGTGAGTATTTTGGTGGCAAAGCTGCAAGTGTGCGAGAAGGATAGGATGATGAAATTCTTCTTGTGCATTGGCGCTTGTGCTACCCCAAACATGTGAGCCTGTTTGCAGGCTAAATAGCAGAAAGTCTGACGCATCAATAGGTGCCAGTTCAGGGGATGAAAGGGTTACTTTAGGTGTTAAATGAACTGGCGTTTGCAATTTAGGCAACACTACCTTGGTGTCATTGCATGCAGGATTGCAAGCTGATCGAACTACTGACTTACCCTGGAGTTAATCTCAACATCTTCATTTCATTATTATTTGGATTGTAGTCTGATGATGGTGGGGTTTGCAGAGATGAACTCACAGCAGTTCTTTTAAGTTCCTTGGAGTCTGCTCAGACAATACTGAACAACGTAGAAGGTGGAGAACAGCCTGAAGAGAGCAGTGGAACAGATAAACTGATTGAAACCGTTACAAGGTACATAAGTATGAAAATAAAACTATCTGCAGAGAAAGTCTTGAGAACTTTATCTTTTGTTTATAACTCACTATCTACATGGATTATTCAAATTTACAGGATTGTCAGTGATGCATTTGAAACATGCAATGTGTCCAAAACTGGAAAGCTTTCTGCTAAGGTTTGTCCTGTGATATTTTCAGTGAATCGAAAACACAGCCAAACATAGTAATTGTTATGGTGTTGTAATGTGAGAGAAAGTTTCTAATATTAACTTCTGTTTCTTGGCCTATTGCTTTTGTATTGGAAGGGTCTTGCTTAGGTAAGTTGCTATAACTATAAGGTATTGGTAGCAATACAAATTTAGATGGACAAATGCAATGTTATAAATGATTGCATGTTTTTGTCATTGGTTCAATTTAAATATGGTTCAAGATTTTTCGAACAAACTACCAGTAGGTCAATTTTGATTTTTCTTTTGTTTAAGATATGATAATGAATATTAGACAAAGAAAAATCAAAATAATTAAACTGGTTTCAAAGAATTTAAAAGCAAGAGAAAATTAATTATTTTGAACTGCAACACATACATTGAATCTAATTAAATTAAATTAATTAATACAGAAAAAAATAATGATAGTAATAGTAATAATAATTTAAGTAATATTGTTATAATAATAATCTTTTATTAGCTCAAGAAAAAATACAGTGAAAGACATTTCAGTAATAGGAGGAAAAATAAAATATAAAAATAGAACACTAAAAGAAAGTTCGAGCTGGGCAGCTAAGTTAACCCAATTGGTTTTCTAGTTTGCTCCCCCAACTAAATGGCGTTAGGGCTTGACCTCTTCTGGTTGGGGAAAAAAATGCATGTGTTCCTTGAAGAATGGCAAACTTTGCTCCACTTTTAACAGACATTGTTTCTGTGATTTAATTTTTTGTTTATACAACTGTAGGAGTTTGAAAAATGGCTTTATCAAAACCCTGAAATAATGGACAATGTTTTTGGCTGGCAGTGTCCAAGTCCTGAAGGTGAGATTATTTAACAATATGTGGAAATTTTTGGCTGTATTATGCGTAAACATGTGTTGATTATGCGGAAATTTAAACAATTAATGAAACTAATAATTGGGCCCATCCAATGCATTTTCATGCTTATGGTAAATTAGGACTCGAAATTGCAACCACTGCAGTCTGTGACATTTGTGACTGAATTATTTCCCTTTGTCATTAAAATAGCTGGAGGAGTTACCAATTTGCGACCAGCTTTCACTGTTGAAATAAAAGGGTTAGCTAGCAGTTGGTATTTTGCCACAACTTTTGCTAAACTAAATAAAGCGATAAAAATTATTTTGTTTCTCGTCATGAATTTTGTTTTAATTTTCAATTGATATGTGGAGCAAAATTGTAATGTGGTTGGACCACGATCCATTCCCTCGATTAGTGACCATTTTCAGTGGTTTCTTTACATGTATGTATTGCAGGCTCTTACGATTACTCAGGCATTTCTTCTTTTAATGTGGATTTTAGGGAATTATACAGATCTGCATCGCCACATCCTGTCGGGTGTCATGGTATAATAATCACATTGTATATGATGTGTTTAAAAAGCCAACAAAGGGTGTCTAGTGCTGGGTTAGCAGTAACCAATCTGTCAACCACACAAAATGAAAGGAAATTGTTTTAACCCATTGACTCCCGAACTGCCCCGTCATTTGACGAGTAAAACCGTCTGGTGTTATACAGGGTAAAATCTAATACATTGTATTAAAAGTGTCACTCTCAAGGGACGATGGATTAAGAAGTGGCCACTTTTCCAAACTCTTAAGTTATCCAATTTATTTTATATGGTTGGACAACTCCCTGTTAGTGTCACGTAGATTTTGCGTGTTGCCTTCTCACTGGTGGGAAATTTTAATCTGAAAAAGAAACTTTGTTTTTGTCACTTTTAGATTGATAAATATTTTACTTTGAAAACTTTATTGCTTCTTTCAATGGCTGCTGCACCATACACTGTCTGTTAATGTCAATACACGAAGGCATGCAAAGTGTACACTCGTGCATGAAGGTACTCCAAAAACTGGCAGAAATGCAAACTACAATTTTTGCAACAGTATTGTAATCTTCTTGTCCATGCTGCATCCCCTTATACCAAGCTTGTATTTTTATTGTCTTCTTTAGAAGGTCAATGGATGAATGAAAGTTCACCAGAACCAAGTCCTGGAGTTGCAGAGACAAGACACCCCTATGACAGTTCAGAAGATGATGTATTTAAGGGTGTGGAAATACGAGGTGTGGTGACACCCATTGCCAACCGCACGCTAAGTGAACTGTTTTCCACGCCAACAGTTACAAGTGGTGATTTAGAAGGACATAACTTTTTTGACTCAATCATTGCCCCAGCCGAAAATGACTCTTTTTCTCAAGTAATTCAGCAAACTGATCCAGCCTCTTCTCAGATGTTTTCTGAGTTATCAGAACCTCCGTCGGATTTGGGATCAGTTTCTGAGCCTCCTCAACCTCCTTTAGAGCCTCTGTTCTTGAACACTGGAGATGTAATACAAGAAGACTTAGTTCCACAGCAAACTTCAGATGCTTTGCCTGCGCTTGTTCCGATCTCGAGTCAACCTTCGAAAGGCTTTGAAGATCCATTGCAAATTACAAAGAGCCCTGGGACATCACATCCACAACTCAGTTTGCTGGAAATTAATTTGTCCCCGAAACCTAAGCCACCATCAGCCCCAACATCTCCTGAGGGGGAATGGGTGAGGAGCAAGCAAACTGAGGTTGAGAGGCGGCATTCTGCTTGGATATGCAATCCACAGACAAATCAGTTCCTGGTTACTATTGGCTCTGGAATGTTGAATCCTGTTGATGTTGATCAGCAATTCCTGACGTCTCCTGGACTGGTAATTGATGGACCTCAGGTGAGTGTCGTCATATAGTAAGAGAAACATTAATTAATGATTTGAGCCCGAAAAGACATACAGTATGGAGGGGGGTGGGGGGGGGGGGGTTAATGTCTGTAGAAACCATTGTGGTGTGACGATGAGAGATTAAACTGCAAAAATTTGGTTTATCAAATGAGTTGATAAAGGTCCTTTTTGGTTAAACAGTTTATTGAACAAACAAAATTATTACAAAAATTTACAAGTACACTTTATAAGTGACTAAAGGAAAGGAAAGGAACTTAATTTATAAGTGTCTAACCATCATGGTAGTGCTGGAGCACTAAGTGGGGACATTTTAAACTGAAATCAACAAATTAACTCAAATCAAATCAACTGTTGGTTTTTGAGGAGAGGGGAAAACCGGAGTACCCGGAGAAAGATGCAGAGTCTAGAGAACCAATGAACTCAACCCACATATGACACCAAGTCTGGGAATCAAACCCAGGCCACATTAGTGGTAGCCGTGTCTGCTCTCACCACTGCAGGGGTGGATCTAGGGGGAGGGTGCAGGGGGTGCGCACCCCTCCCCCCCCTCCTTCCCTGAGATGACCTGGGGCTTTCTAATACAGCAGGTATTCTGCAAAGAAAAAAAAAATGTCACCAATCAGCTATGCCATTCCTTAGAAGTGCACCCTCTCCTAAGAAAAATCCTGGATCCGCCCCTGCACTGTGCCATCTCTGCACCCCTAAAGTGAATTAACTGATCCCTTCTACAAGTGATTAAAACATTTAATATAAACTACATGTTCTGACACAATTTCATACAATACTAGTAATCTAAACTGAAACACATTGAACAGACATACAGTTGCGAGTCTTTTAAATGAGAGAGAGAAGTACATGTAACAACAATAACAACTAAGTGATGGAAAAAAGAGGAATAAGTGGCATGTAACACAAAAGGAGGAGAAGTAAATAGAGGCAATGAAAAAAGACAATAACAACAGCAACATTTATTAAAATCAGCAAGAAATAACAAGAGAATAAGAACATGGTAGTTAGAGGTTAACGAGATGAATTGGTTGTTATGTCCTTGTCTCTATTAAAGGAGCTTCTCAACTTTCAACTGTACAGTCAGTTTTTGAAAAAACTTGTTACAATTAAATGATCTTTGGGTAATTTTACAGGAGTAGAAGTAATGTTTGTCATGCAGGAGGACGATGCACAGCTTCTTCAGGGTACACTAGAAGGCATATGGTACTGCTTGGGAGGCAGATTTAAGAGCACTTCTATTGGAGATAATAATAAATTTATCCCATGGGTAGTATTGAAGCATTTCAAAGAGTTTTCTAAAATCTTTAGAAATTCCGAGCAACTGAAGAAAGTATGTTTGTAGGAGTCTGGGTTCTTATACATTACAAATGCATCATCGTTCTTGATACCAAAGATCATAAGTTCGGTTTTGGTCCCTATGACACGGTGCTTTAATTTGAAATTTGTTTGAAGTTGTTGAAGAGGTCAATTTGCCACCATGAAAATAGCATGCCATTTTATCTTTTCATGTTGGCAATTTGATAAATCCAAATTTTCAGGAGTGACATAACTTGGTGGAATTAGAACAGTTATTTGCGATAATGTGTGCTCAGGTCGTCAAAATGTCTTCACAAACATCAGTCTTTCTTGGGATTACTCTGATCATGCAGAAGATCAAACTCCACCAAGTTCTGCAGTCTTAATCTGTTGGTTTGCTCATGAGTTGGTTTTATGGCAAGTACTTACATGTAGTGAAAAACTGTAGACAGCTCATCCTGTTAAGGACTAGTCGCTCCACTCACAGGCCAAGCTCTGATGTTCTGCCTTTTGGCAGATAAAAAAATTGTGTCTGCTATTCCTCTTTAGGCAAAATGTATTAATCATTGAAGGGCTCCATGATTTACTTGATATATGTTAGAAAAGGAAAGGAACTTTATTTAAGTGTCTATTTTTCTAGCACTGTAGAGCACTAATCGGAGACACTGTAAATTGAAATTAACAAGTTAACGCAAATCAAATCAAATTTTAGTTTTTGAGGAGAGGGGAAAACAGGAGTACCGGGAGAAAAACCTCTCGGTGCAGAGTAGAAGTCCAACAAACTCAACCCCCATGACACCGGGTCTGGGAATCGAACCCGGCCCACATTGGTAGGAGGCGAGTGCTCTCACTACTGCGCCATCGCTGCACCCCCGTTGCTTTTGAGTTTTAGAAGTAATAGTTCAAGCCTTAGGTAAAATAATGGTGTACAAGGCATCTGAGGTTTATCTCTCTTCTTTTTGAGTTTGACCCTGTAAAGGATCTGTTAACTAAGTTTCTTGGTGAACAAGAAGCAGAGAACAGAAAGACACCAAGTGTTGACAGTGTACCACTAGATGAGTCAGGGCTAAGAGACTTGCTGGTATGTATGTCGATGTGGTTGCGCTAAAGACCAAGAGTCAACTATTGGCTCCTCATTTTAAATTAACCATTGACCCCTGAACCGCCTTCCAATGATGGGTAAAATCGTCTGGCATTAGAGTGAAATCTATTAGGTCTTAAAGGAGTTTTATTAGAAACCGGGACCTCGGTACTAGCACCCGTCTACGTTGAGTACAGTACCTGCCTTTGCTCAAAGGAGGTCTCAAGATCAAAAGCCAGACTACATATAAGGGTGGCCGCTTACTCTATCACAAGGCCCCTTCTACTTTAAAACTTAATGAAACCCCTATTAAAAGTACGGGTAAAGTAAAGTAAAGTAAAGTAACCATATTTAACGTCGATAACTCGTAACAGTAATTCAACTGACAAACCTGAGGTCAACGGTGCGCTCATTTTACTCCCCCCTCTCCGTCAGTGCTCTGTTTTACAGGTATTTAAAGCTACTTAGCTACACGGAAAGGAAAAAAGTCGAAACAAGGATGTGAGATCCGGGAATCGAACTCAGACCTCGTGCACCAAGGCCGCGCACTAACCGACTGTGCCATCCCTGTCTCACTCCCTATTTACACTTGACAATGAGTAGCATCACATACAACTGCTTCCTGAATTTGAGAGCTTAATATTTAATACATTTTGGGTTTGTCAGAGCCACCAGAATTTGCAGAAGCATTGACTAATAAAGATAATCTTACTCTCTTGTAGTTACTGTACATGTACCAATCTGTCATTGTTTGACTCATATAAATTCATTTAAATGTCTCGAAGAGGAAGATTCATCAATTTATGTTGCCGTTGAAGTGAAGCTGTACACCTGATTTTCAATCTTTCTTGAATAAATAGTTGCAAGATTATGTGAGGTTACTTGTATCTCTTGACTACAGGCTGCGCACTGTTGGAGAGCTGCTTTGGAATTTACTGCTAGGTTCCTCACAGCTCATGGTCAAGGTGTCGGCCAGCAGGGACAAAGAGCATTACACACTCACAAGACTCTTCAGGCATGTGTATTTTCCTTTTGCTCTCATTCTTTTGGTGAAGTACCAGTAGATCCACTTTAGGCAGGTTTCAGCTTCTCCATAGTTCCTCCATCCTTCCTCATTTATCTCTCCCTTTAATTCACTTTGTCTTTATCTACATCAGCATCGTCGTCATCATCATAGGGTTGGCTGATGTTGATTCCCGAATGGTGATCAATGTTAAGCCTTGTTGGGCAGGGTTAGTTTCTGGATAGGTGGCCATCTTGGAATAACCCTTGCCGTACGCTCCCAGAGAGCAAGGTTGGCATAGTGATGAGTGCACTCGCCTTCCACCAATGTGACTTGGGGCCTTTGCGGACTCGACGTCATAAGTGGATTGAGTTTTTTTGTTGGTTCTCTACTCTGCTCCGATAGGTTTTCTCCCCGGGTACTCCGGTTTTCCCCTTTTGCTCAAAAGCCAACACTCTAAATTCCAATGTGTGCTTCCAGAAAATATCCATACCCCCACCACGGAAGACTTTTTGATTTGCACCCCCCTCCCCCCAGGATTTTCCATTCAAGAAGGGTCTTTGTTGACCCCCCCTCTCCTCAGGAATTTCCAGAATGTTTTTACTTATAAAAACGACAGTGAATTAGTTACATAATTGCGGTAGAATTTTATTTCAACAGTGTAAACATTAAGGTTAACTTTTAGAAAAATATAACGCTTTGTTAAGCTCATTATCCAGCTAAACTTTTAGCTTGTGCGCTATCAACTTTGCAAAGCTTAAACATTTGGGTTGCACGTCGACTGTTTCACGTTTTCGTGCGAACTTCGATGAGAACATTTCACTGGCTTAAACAACTTCGCAAACCATAGTAAATAAAACAGAAACTTACAAGGTTCCTTGGTCTACACATTTTGTCAGTTTCTTCAGGTTGATTCTTTAATATTTAGGGACCACACATGTTGATGCGGTAGGTTTCGTGAACATCGTCACAAAGGCGATTGTTTTACGAAGAATATTATTGACGCCAAAATAATCCATCGTATTTGTAAACTTAGATATGGCGATTTATGTGCAGTCTTCAAATTTACTGATTCTCCAGCAGTCCTTCTCGCCGGTAAATGACACAGCCTCACTGTTGCTTGCCTTTGAGCAACAGATGGAATCGAGAGGGCGACTCTTATTGTTTTTGGTGCGATTTACTTCCTCCAATGAGTAGTCAAACTCCTGTTTTAGAATTTCCAGTTTGACATAACGAACTGAACCTCAACAATCGTTTCCTGAGGCGGCAATAAATATTGCGTTTACTCAAAGAAGAGAAAACTTGACGCCCGGTTCCTGTCCGTGGTCTAAATGCCACCCAATGTCGTTGCACGCAAGCGTTGAGATGGTGGGAATTTGCATCTTATCGCATTTTCAATGAGTTACTACCCCCAGTAAAACATAAATCCTATCAAAAATGTGTTTACTGCATGTGAAGGTAGCAAAAAGTGATACTCAAGTGAACGGAAGTGTTGGTTGGACGAAAAAGAGACAAACGGAAGTGTTGGTTGGACGAAAAAGAGACAAAGCTGGAAATCTGGGGACGAGACTCCAGTTGAGACCGCCATTTTAAATGTTTGGAATCCGTCCCAAATGAGAGAAACATTGTTCTTAGCTTCAGGAGATTGTAGCGCTAGCTAACTCAAAGAAAACGGAAACATTGAAGCTAATAGTATTAACTTTATCTCAAAACTGACTTTTGTTTCAAAACATTGTCCGATAGTGTGTTTTGTGCTTCAGATCGATCGTATGTTGCTTTCAATGTTTTGTATGTGGTTCGTGACCCTTTGGAAAAGTAGTTTCCCACGAAACCCCCCTACCCTTTGGAAATTACTGCCCTTTAACCCCCCCTCTCCCTCGGAATTTCCAATTGTCTTCCGTGGTGGGGGTATGGATATTTTCTGGAACCACACAATTTGCTCTGGATTAGAGGGTCGGAAGTTAGAAAACTGTGATAGGTTATTGCATCTCCCTCTCTAAATAAAAGCTATTATTATACATTGGTGTCGCCAGCTCGATTTTGATTGGCTATAAGCACGCAGCTAATTCTTGCTTGCTCTGTTTCTCTTACGTCATATCTACGAACAATAGATTTTATATATGTAGAATTGACGTCATACCTACAGACAATAGTTTTATGCATGCAGAAGTGACGTCACGTAACACACTAACCAACAGTTTTATCAGTTTTGTCATGGCGGAGTTCAGCTCAGGAATATGCATAATAAAACAAATATTATTATTGAATTCGGTTTTCGCATGTTAGCGATAATTATCAAGGCCTCAGTTTGTGTTATCCGCTTCAGCCTTCGGCTTCAGCAGATAACACAAACTTTAGCCTTGATAATTATCGCTAACATGCTCAACCTCATCCAATAATTGTTAATTATTATATTATCAATGCGCCTACCATTGATATAGGCAGGGTAAATATTTAAGGCGAGGATGCACTTGTTAGCAAAACTTTTA
>NC_090879.1:25749747-25754747 GCF_036669935.1 Montipora foliosa
GTAAATAATGTTGCTGTGTGTTTACTCTTCCTGGGAAAGCTTAAAGAGGTGAGTTGGTTCTTGTTTGCAGAGCGCCTTTGATATACAATGCTGGCAGAGGTTTTTGGGTTTTTTTCTTGTGTCGCTTTCATTTTCTCAGTTACTGCTGTCTTTATCGATGTTCTTTTTGCTATCCCTGCGGAAAAAAAACCTTTGCTGCTTAACGATTCGGATTTCCTTTTTCTTGCTGAGTGTTCTCTGTCATACGTCCAAACGTTTGTAGGTTTTAGAACAACTTTCTCTTTTCAATGTGCAAAATGCACTCTCCTTGAAACGAATGCCTTTGATTTGATTATTTGTTAAAATGTGGATGCATTTGCAGTATTGCAAATGATTATGGCCATGCAAATCGTAATAATTCTTATGTTGTTGTTATTGTTGGTGATTGACCAAATAGCTTCCTTCCCGCGTAGTGTAGTTTGATTGACAGGCAGGTTATCCGGTTACAACCTACGAACCGATAATCACTAAGCCTGAGGCGAATAATTGTTTTAGTATAAATACACAGGTGATTATTTCAAAAAAGAGGAAAAAGAAAAAAAATTAAACGCGAAATCATCTTCACTTACAGTGGCAAAACGACTACTTGCAGCTATTTTGTCCGTCGAGGTGATTATCGGCTGATAATCCGAGATAGCGAGCCAAGGAGAGCGCGCGATTTTGTATAATCACCTGTGTATTTATACTAAACGAATAGATGCTGATTAGATATCCCTCTATTATATAGTAGTGCCGCTGACTGGTGTAAAACATGTACAGGATGTGACTACATGGTTTGGTCTGGTTTCATGGTTTCTTGGGTTTCATGGTTTCACTGGTTTCGGCGGTGTCATGGCGTGATGGAACTATGTCAACGACGTTTGCAAAATGTACTGGGAAACTGGACGATAGGTGCATAAACCTCGTAAGCCTGTGACTTATTAAAAGGCAAGTGCAAAGGTAGGTTTTATGGCGAAACTGCTACAAACGGTTCTTCGCACGAAAGTAAGATAAATCAAGAAGCGTCTTTAGAGATACAGTTACCTAACCACTCCAATGGCAGTGAAGATGTCAATGTTGAAAATAACATATTTATTGGTACAGTTACACAGAAATAGGCTGAATACTACTAAATTACATTACCTACAATGTAGGTACCCCACGAAACCGTTGAAACCAACGAAACCATGACACCAATGAAGTCAAAGAAGCCCAAAAAAAAAACAGTGAAACCATGATACCCAACAAACCAGTGAAACCGTGACACCCACGAAACCAGTGCAACCATGACATCAACGAAACCAGTGAAACCGTGACACCCACGGAAGTAGTGAAACCATGAAACCCAAGCATCCAGTGAAACCATGTAACCAACGAAACCAGTGAACCATGGCATCCACGAAACCAATAAAACCCAAGAAACGAGTGAAACCATGACACCCACGAAACCAGTGAAACCGTGAAGCCCTAGAAACCAGTGAAACCATGACACTCATGAAACCATGAAACCCAACAAACCAGTGAAACCGTGACACCCACGAAACCAGTGCAACCATGACACCAACGAAACCAGTGAAACCTTGACACCCATGAAACAATGAAACCCACGAAACCAGTGCAACCATGACACCAACGAAGCCAGTGAAACCATGACACCCATATGAAACCATTGAAACCATGAAATGGAAGAACTCAGTGAAACCTTAAAACCTATGAAACCAGCGAAACCTTAAAGCCTATGAAACCATGACACCTAAGAAACCAGTGAAACCGTGACATCTACGAAACCAGGTAAACCTTGACACCAACCATAAAACCAACGAAATTTGGGAATCCAAGAAACCATGCAAGCATGAAACCTGACCAAACCATGTAGTCACACCCTGTACATGCTTTTACACCAGTCAGCGGCATTACTATATATTGAAAGGATGTCTAATAAGGATATATTCGTGATACGCAACACAAAGTTTGGCCAGGAACAGAAAAGAGATGCGTTTTATTAAAGCTAGTCGTTTCTTTAGTGTGCGCTCAAAAGGGAAAATTATCATTTCGTAGGCAAACCTCTGCTACAAGGTTAGTGGAGACTCGTTGAGTTTCTTCAAAATCGACAGTAGCAGCTTTTGGCACAAAATTGTGCCATTTTAGGCGGCTAGTATCTCCAAGCATTTAACCACCAATGTAAACTATACTTTACCATAACCATGCTCTCTGCATTCAAATTGTATTCGCTAATTTGCACCACCAATATTAGCCTCCCACACAGACACTCTTAGGGTTTCGTCACGCGTTCCTCCCCCACGAGCGTCTTCTGAAACGAGCCACACATTGCTTTCCCTTTGTTAAATAACTGTCATCTGGAAATCACGTGCGGGTTACATGGGAACCAATCGGCGCTGTGTAGATTGCTTCCTTGGGAGCGTAAATGCGTCAACTTCTTCTTTGGATAAATCAAGAAAGGAACGAAGCCTTTCCAAAATATTCCTAAAAAGAATTAATTGCTCGATGCGGTATGCATTTGCACTCTCGCGAGTCAAAGTGTGAGTGCTTAGCAAGGGTATGGTCTTGTTTCATGTAACATTGAAAGCGCCGTGGATGATATATAAACACGCATAAAAATATTAAAGTATTGCGAGTGTATTTAAACTCCACGAGAATCATTACCACATGAGCTTCAAGCACAATGAACGCAACTAGAACAGTTGCGAAAAGTTTAAGAAACATTGAAAAAAATCCATTACGTTTAAGCTTGAAATTTTCAGGCTGCTTTTGGCGATGATCGTCTCTAAAAATTGATTTCATGTTTTTGTGTTGCGAACGGATCGTTCGTACTCAGTGTTCGACCAAACCTCAGATCACTTCAACAGAAGGACTACAAGAAATGGAGTTATTCGAACGAAACGACTCCACTGATATAGCGGGGAAAGAAATGTATTAAAATATGATGTAAATCCCAAGCGAACGCCGCAAATAGGTTTGAAACGAGGAAAATGTTTCAACCATACGAATTCTTCCGTACTCATTCTGTGAAGAGCCGCAAACATCTAAGCCAAAGCACGAATTGGTACACTCCAGATTCTCTTTGGTAAGAAGTGAACTCAGCAATTTTATGCCCAACACACGAAACCCATCTTCTTCCAGTGACCATACGCAAAATTTCTCATGCAAGGGCTAAAGTGCACTTCCAGAATCTGGAAGTGCGTTGTGATTCCGGCTCGTTTCAGGTGACGCATCGGGAAGGAAGGGGGGATGAGCTCAGTTGGTAATTATACAGCGCTGTGTTACTGCACTAATACACGCACGCAATGCGTGCCTATTTTTTGGTTTTTGTTATCTTCCTCTCACAATTTGAACCTTTGTTCGGACTCCCGAGAGAGACACTTCTTTTGTGCAATGTGTTTGAAGCCGTTCAAAAAACTCGCAGCACCTGTTTTATCGGAGCTAAAAACACTCGGCCACGCCTCGTATTTTTAAACCAGATAAAACACTGCTGCTCGTTTTTTTTTTTTTAACAGTACTTCAAAGATAAATTTTTCAAAATAATTAGGTCTCAGTTATGAAGATGCTTTTCGGACCTGAATCGTTTTTGTTGCTTTTGAGAAAGAGGTCCCAGAATGTCATTTTTTTGGTTGTTGTGTGGTTCTTCTTGCAGGCACTTGCTATGTTGGAGAAAATTATCTGGAAGGACCCAACCACAAATCTCCAGGAGGGACTTCTTTTTAACCTCTGCGCCATCTACGAACTTGAATCCTCGTACAGCTTGCAAAAGAAGCAAAAGCTCTTAGAACTGGTTTCGAAGCATCGAGGCGACGGCTTTAATATATCTTGTCTCAAGATCCCCTAATTAAAAAAAAAAATGGAATGGTTCTCGTTGTAGTTGCAAATCGTAGAAAATCGTCTGCATTGTTATTATTATGATGATGATGATGATGATGATTATTATTATTATTATTATTAACGTTTTTTGCCGCTTAGAGTAATATTTTGCCAAAAGTTAGAGCATTGTGGCATCGAGGAAAAGATAAAGATTTAAGCCTCAACAAAACTTCATGCGCTAAGTGTGGGTCATTTGACACAATAAACGAGGCAAGTTGGTCAAACTTTTTCAGATTATCGAAGTATTTAAATGTAGATAATCAACGCAATAGGGAGTTTTAGCAATGACGACGGGAACGGCAACGAGAACGTCATCTCAAAACATAAATTCGCGTTATTGTAATCACTTCGTGACTATTCAAAGCTTTTTAACATGACAATGGCGTAGCAGTCCCTCAAGAATGAAATCGATATGAGTCACGCTCAATTTAGGGGAGAAAATGAAAATTTATCTCCAAGTGCTGACGTCGCCCATAAAACCTCAAATTTGGTTCTTTCACGTCGTTGTTTTGCTGACGACGGCAAATAAATGGACAAAAATGAAAGTAGAACTACATTCAACTTTCCCGATCATCCAGACCGTGTGCCGTAGATCGCCGCTGCCGCAGATGTTTCCATATGTCTGCGACGTGGCGCAGACGTATCGGCGATTTTGTCGCAGACCGATCGCAGACCTTTGCAGATCATATGGAAACCAGGCTTTAGTGCTAACCGTTGGTTAAGATGTATCAAATCCTATAGGTTTCCATGGTACCTTTTAATAATAATAGCTAATAATGAAGAAAGAACGAGTTTATTAACATTCAAAAGTTGACAAAATCACGTATTTATCTATTCTGAGGCAATTGCAACGTCTTCATACCAAGACATTTACAATCGAGGATGATACAATGATACAATATTTGCTATTAGCCTCTCCCCCACGGGGCTTTTCAGGACTAATTTTACAATACTTTTGTGGGGGACTTCAGCCAGACTGCTTGTTACGCAGAGGCGAAATCATTCGAGTCTTAATGGCCGAATTTATACTAGAGGACGTCTAAGACAGTGTATACTCATGAAACGCCTGGGGCCGGTTTCTCGAAGCCTGGTTAGCGCAAACCGTT
>NC_090879.1:25762247-25797247 GCF_036669935.1 Montipora foliosa
GCTAGATTTTTGCAAGAAAAAAACGTGGTGATATTGGCCGTGTTTTCACGAAAGCCCTTGTCTCGCTTACATTCCTGAAAGTGGTTTGTTTGCAGACTTCGTTGAGCGACTTAAAAATGATACGAGTTTTCACGAGTAAGATTAAATGAGGAGAGAGCACTTGCCAATACAATAATAAAAATAGCACTTCTGTTGTATTTCCGATTTGAATAACCAAAGCGACTCCTCATCGGCCGAAAGTAATTGACAACTCGCTTAAGCTACCTGATTTGGCGGCTTAAATTTAATGAGAATTCTATTGAAATTTGCCAACTCGCTTAAGCGAGCTGGGAAAGGAACTGTTTTCACGGAATCTTCGGTTGTTCGCTAAGCAATCTGAAAAACCGCTCGTGAAAACACGGCCATTATGTTCCTTACACGAGCCATGATTTTGCGTTAAGCAGGAGCAACCTTCGTGCGGCTTTTTTTTTTTGCAGACCAATCAGAGGCGTTGTGGTTATTAGATGGTCCAGAATCATTGGCCTTATTTGGCGGGAAACGTATGCTAAGTTTTGATGATACAGTAAACTAACGGATGGGCCAAGATCAAGTCACTGTCTTCTGCCAAGACTTATTAAGCGCTCGAGCTATGACTCATGCGCTGATGTAATGTGTACTGTCAACTTTGATGTCAATCTCGACCCCAGAGCTCTTCTCTTTACTGAGGGAGAGAAGAGCTCTGGAAAGCCCTGAAGCAAAATGTCTTCTCATTGGTTTTCGTGAAGAACAACCAAAAGCGTCTCTAATTGGTGCGTTCATGTTAGCACGAGGACTGAGCAGGCGCCTTAAGATTCAAATCGCCAATTTTTGGCTACGAGAACCCTACAGCGCATGTTCTCCTACATAGAGTTTCCCAGAGCCTTGGGTCGATCCGAGGCTCTGGTGACGAGAATGCTTTGGTGTCACAAGCATCAAGTTGTCTGGTGATAATTGCTGGTCGGACCATGACGGTTTCACACCTGTAGATATGGAGGAACTAAATGCAATGGCTCAAACATATTAGCAACGCTTCCCAATAAAGTATTTAAAAATTATTGGATTGAAGTCCGGAAAAAGAAAACGTCCCTTTCCAACTTATAACCTATATTTTTCAATTTGTTTGGTTTTTTTAAAAGGAAACAAGTTTTGAATTCAGCTGAAAAACTTTCAGTTAATGCTTCCCGCCAGCCAAGCAGGCCTGCTGTGACTGCTGTGGAATCGGTATCGACTCGGTAGAAACAGAAATATATTAATTTCCAAAACCTCAGTCATACTGCCTTGTCACTGCTATTTACCGCCTGTCTTTGTCTTAAGTTCCCTAGTTTGCGACGTACAGTGCGTATTTCCGACCACTGCAGCGATCAGCGGTGCTTTTTTTTTCCCGGGTGAGGCGGGTTAGTATCAAATCACTACGCATGCGTCATAAGACTAGTGACGTCATAAGTCACGGTTTGCTTGTAGGTGCTGTGTGTTGGTTGTGCTGAACAGTTGGAGTTTTCGTTTGGTAAGTACTTTTTTTCTCATTTTTGATCATAGATAAGAATACAAACGTTATGTACTAGTATAAAGTAACAAAACTATTGAGAACACATCATACTCACCGGTAATTTGACAATTTCGTCCGCATTTGTTTTCCTTTACGCAAACCCGAGTGT
Source organism: Montipora foliosa (assembly GCF_036669935.1). Taxonomy (NCBI): domain Eukaryota; kingdom Metazoa; phylum Cnidaria; class Anthozoa; order Scleractinia; family Acroporidae; genus Montipora; species Montipora foliosa. The sequence continues at coordinate 25,763,921 of NC_090879.1, forward strand.
TTGCTGATGGAGCGACTTGCGGACAAACTTTGCTCCACCTGCATTCGGCTATTTGTTGTTGTTCGCTCTCCATCCGCAGAAAAAAATCTGTAACATAACATTTCCCCTTTCGTTCCTGGTCATTTGCGATATTTTGCGATGATAATCGTGTTCGAAATCTCCGTCGGTGTTGAGTTTGTATCAAGAAATTGAACGATAACCTGAGCATAATTTGACTCTTCTACACATCTGCAACTGCATTCAATTTACAAATCTTTCTTATACTATTTTTGGAATCCCTTGCGATGACGACCAAGGCCTTTGTAAGTTTTCATTGGATATACAAACCGGTCGGATGCATAAGCTTTCCACGAACTGATCGTAAAAACCTGGCGAGGCGCTCCTTAGGTTTTTTGACAAGTTAAATCTTCCGCACTTGCAAATTGGCGAGCTTCCACTGAGCACTTTTGCTAAAATTAACTAGATTATCCAAAAACAAAATTCATTTGATGTTCTTGGGTGTTGATCGCAACGAATATTTTGTGTCAGCGATGTAATTATCAAGCCTCATCGTTCAAATCAAGCTCGAGTTTGTAATTTGAAAATCCGTGGACATTTTGTTTGTTGATTTCAGCAGCGATTTTGTTCCCTCCTACGCACCAAAAAAAAATATCGTTTTCTCGCGAAATTCTGTTCATTATGCATTTAAAAATGTGTACACCTTTTTTTCTTTAAAAATATCGCTGGCCTTTTATTCTTGCATTTGAGAAGGCCAGTAGTGTTAATAAGCTTATAGAATTTTTATAAGAAAAGCCATGTTAAATGAATTGAGTCGTTGAGAATATTCCCTGATTGAAGCCAAGAGGTTTCGTTTGGATAGGAAAACCTTATGGATGTTGAAAGAACGGCTATTCTGTTGGTAGAATATTTGATGTGTTCAAGATGGCTGAAGATGTTTTGTCTTTAAAAGGCTGGATTTAACATTATTGCAACATTTAGAACAATTTTAATTTGAGATTCGTCTTGAGCTTAAACCGATGACAGTTACTCTCTCCTTCGTTGTAATCTTTCATAAGCGTTATACTTTTCTCAGGAGAGAATTTATGTCTTCTCCTGGAATTGTACTAGGTGGTAAACGTATTTCAGTTCTTCAAAAATCGCTTGGACATAAATTATTCATCACGCGTAGTACGATTTCTCTGCTCTCAATATTATGGCGGCTCGAGGCTTTGCTGCTGTTTTTTGGAATTAAACAAGTACTTAGTATTTTTAACTTGTATGCCAACTTTAATGACACTCGAGAAGAGGAACGTTTGGCCGATTTCGGTTCAATTATAGGTATTGATGTCCTGATGATCTCAATATTTCCTGCCTTCTGAAAAGAGAGAATTGTGGAGACAAAGGAGTAGCATAAGGTTGAAGAAGGAATAGTTTTTAATGGGTCTCTTGATCAAAAGCAGTGAATGTTGATCCATGCTTGCGTGCTTTTGTTGATATGTGTCGTAAAATTGTATTGGCACAGAAAAAAACTTCGATCAGTCTTCTATTCTGTGTAAGCTGAGCCGGCAGAATTTATTCAAATATCAAATTTAGCTGCCTTTGTTTAAAACGTTGGTGTCAGCAGATAGATATTTGGTTGTTTGAATATACTGTAAGGTTTGTGGAATTTTTATCTCTTTGAAGCTGATGCTAAGTTGACATAAGGCTTCAACAAAGTTGGCATTGTTTCGGATGTCATTTTTTGAACTTTTTGTGATCGATAACATCCTTTCATCAGTGGCTTTGTGTGCTTCATAGGATATTTTCATTGCTTTTGTTTTAACTTTTTTAACATGATTATCGTCATCCAAAACACTCTCAGTAGCAAACAGTTTGTGTACCAAATAATATAAAAATTGTCTGCTTGCCAGCAGCTCTTGAGTTGTAGGTGTGGCAATTTTTTTTCATTCAGAGAGTCTGAGTGTTTTCTGCACTGGGCCAATTGTATGCTTATATTTCTGAAGATAGTTCAATCACAGACTTGTTTGCAATGCTTTCCTGAGTAAATCTGGAGACTTTGTGGAAAGCGCAGTCATTCTAGTCGACTTCTTTCTTCTGCGTTAGTTCTTGTTTATTTTTCAGTATCTTTTTTAAAAAATGTCAGCAATTCAGTTGCTACAATGGGTGTAACTTGGTCTGTGGCCACGAGTGTTCATGTGAAATCAAATATTTCATCCATACTTTCTTTTTCATTTCATGGTTGAAAGAAAAACAATTTTACATGTACTTGTTAGAACACTGAACAGTATAAGCCTCAAGATTTTACGATATTCTTTAGTGTCGATACTGCTGGCAGCGTATTACTGTTTGTGAAAGAAACTATAAATTCATCTTGCCATAACTCTTCTTCCTGTTCCTGCCCCATCTTTGATTTTGCTTAAAACTTTTACAGTCCTTCATCTCTTGAAAAACTGTGGTGTTTTAGTGTATAAGACATTGGAACATGATACATGTAATTTTCAGCTCCAGGAAGGATGCTTTTTCAATAAGTTGTTGGGACAAACTCTTCATCAGTTTCAAGAAAATTAACAGCAAATCTCAACTTTTTAACGTGACGCTGAATTTTGGCTGAATACAGTTTTTAAGAATATTATTTTGACTAGTGATTGTGGGAGTCCTAGATTTCACATTCTCTTTTGGCCTACTGCAATTAAAAAATGGTAATTTTCAACTATTGTTTGAGATTTAGACACCCACACAGTTCGTAGGTTGGTCAGCTTATAGTAAGCAGAAAACTCAATATACGGAAATTTTGATTCTTTTTATTAGTATCAAGGATACTGTTTTTAACCTGGCTGCAATCTAGAAGAAATATCATTTGTACACCAATGTAATAATTGTAACCTTCATTGGTTTCTGAAAACTGAAGATAATGAATGTTTTATGAGGTTTTGGCTATTTAAATTAAATAGTAGTTCCAGAAATAGTCACTACAATAATTTGGGCAACGTTTCTAAGGCCACTGGGTGTTTGTGTCGTGTATAACTGATTCAGTTAAATTTTGCCAAAGCAGTATTGTCAATTTTATCAGGCATTGAGGGCAGTGCAAAGCCATGTTAAATTTAGAGTGAAATATTTGTGGTTTCACATTGTTCTCAAGTCTTTTTTCTTTGATTTAAAGTGACTATGTTAAATCCATTTGAAAAATATGACATATTTCCTTTAAAAAAAGAGATCAACTCCATATCTTGGATGAACATGAATCTTGCCAATAACACCCTGAGAAATTAATGATTATTATTGTCGAAATGGAAAGACAGTCCTTTGCCTCTGAGGTTGCTAGTTTGTGTGAGATGTTATCACCTGTTTATCTCACTTCCTGCTTACATCTGTACAAGGTAATTTCATTACTGAGGGCTACAGAAAATGATACACTGCCAAGATTTTCTCATTAAATAAAAAGTATATTCAAAGTCACAGAACCAAAATTTGCCATCAGATAGCAAACAGTATCTGGAAACTTGAATGAAGATAAAAAAGGTTTTTCATCTGGGATTCTCCAGGGGGCTGATTTGTTTTGGATTGGAGAAGATAACAGTAATTGAAGTTGGCTGAATCTCGTATAAATTTGATAACTGCTGAATGCAGTGTGTGTATGTACAAAGATTGAAAAACGTGTTTTTGAAGTAAATATTATTATTCTATAGGAAACATACATTTCTTTTAATAACCTTTGCTTAGCAACTCAAAATCTGACAGTGAAGAGTTGCATTTTCTTACTCCAATCCATCTGTGCAGCTGTGCACATAGTTAAGTTGAGCTAATTATGTCTCGTAACTTGGATTTATTTAATTTTCTTTAAGAAAAAGCAATTTGCCTTATATTTTGACTCTGACTCGGAAGTGAAATGCTTGTTCTAAACTGTGACCATTCAAGCCTTGCAGTTTTTTCTATTTTCATTGCCTCAATAGTTGTCAGTTATTTGTTTTGCTGCTTTGATTAATGACTAATGACTCAATTTATCTGTCCTGATGAATCTGACAATCACTTTATCAGCAATGCAGAATGCAATTTCATCTTACATCCTTTGAACTGACTGAGCATTCGTTGTGTATCGGCCATATCTACAGTATAGTGAACGCTTCATTGGATTTGTCACAACTCAGCGCTTTTTGAAGTGTGATTTGAAGGCGTTTTGTGCCCATAGCGTCTCCGAAAACCAAGTCTGTCGAAGAATTATATATACATCACCACTCAGAAGACTGGTATTTTGTTTTATGGTGTCTACCTTGTGGACAACTTGCAAGTTGTAACAGCCAACCTGATGTGAATTCTACTGGTATGTACAATACAATTTCATTTTATTTTGTTTTTTAATGCCATTAATTTTGTTTGCAACTTTGAATTTATTGGTTTTCTTTTTTAAACTCTTTGCTTGCTTCTTCTTGCTTCTATAATCCTCCTAAAAGGTAACTGCTAACCCAGGCCTTTTTAACCTCGTTGAAATGCAAATGTTACTGCAAAAGCATTTTCTTGTATGGTAGTATTAAAGTCTTTGTGCTTGCAAAACTCTGGTTGCTTTCATGCTCATAAACTTTTACCGGGTAAACATAAACATACAATGTACATATGTTTAAAATTTAAAATGTAGAAGTTCAGGCTTTACTTAAGTTACATTATATACCTGTGTTCATAAAGTGGTTGTCAAGTAAATCTGGGAATATTGTTGTCTCTAATCACCCCGTTGTGGAATGAGATAAAATTATTTTCACACTAAATGTAATTAACACAGACAAGATTCTAAATTTGTAATGTATTTGGTTGAATAAATTTTGTTTAAATGGCAGTGGAATGACAAGAAGGGTAACAGGGTCTGAAATAGTGACGGACTGCTCATATGGCTTCTAAAAATTGAATCTTCTTGACCAGAATTTCAAAGCCTTCTGTCAATGAGTGACCATGATTCGGTCTAGTCTGTTTTGAGTACGAATTGAATATTACATGTACTGGTTTTTCTTGAAACCTGACTTGCCCTGCCGATTGTTTATCCTCTTGGGAATCCGTTTGGGATCAAAATTGAGGTAAATTTTGGAAAATTTGTAAATAATTCCTGTTTATTTGTGTGCCATGTTGTTTAGGAGTAGTTCCCTCTGATGGGCATGATCATCTCGAGCACATCAGAAATGCACACACAATGTACACGTATTGGCACTTTTGGACATGAATATTCAATAATAGAAGTCACATTTTGGTGCAGTTTGCAAACTTCGCTAAATTTCCTCAACTCAGGCGATGAAGATGTGGCTCAAGAATATATTTACTTCAAGATATCATTGATAGCATGGGTTACAGATGAAAAGATGTTTGATTGCCTAGTTGAGAGTTTTAAGGAATTTCTTCAAGTGAGTTGTTATGAAATGAGAGAAGCGTTAAATGGATATATTCTTTGACAACAGAAAAAATGAACAAAGAGCACATTGCATCAGCTACAGTGTGTAAATCAACAAAGTAAGGACTTTGAGTGGCAAGGAGCCCTGGTATGAAAAAAAGGCAGATCATGACATGTAGTGGTTTTGCTAAAACTTTTTCATGCTCTGTACCTTAGAGGAAAGGTTTGGGCACTCGATTTCATTGTGTTCAGTGACTGGAAATATTTGTTCTCTACTTGCTACAGCTTTAGAAAGTTATTTTCAGACCTTGGGTAATGGAAAGAAAGTTAATAAGGTGACCCTTTGATGGATACCACAGGCTAACAGTTAACAGATACGGTCTCAGATGGAGTGATTTCATTCCCACGATAATCAGCCTGTTATTTATCCAAACGTACATGTATAGAAATCATTTGCTTAAGAATATAGCTTTGTGCCCAGAGAATTAGTTTGGAGCAACGATATGGCAGTCATGATGTCTTGGTGGTCATGCAAACATGCTGAGGTTAAGCGGGCTTTGCCATAGAAAACGGCCCAATAATAATGATGGCACACATATGGTCCCTTGGACCAAGTGGTCAAAACATGTTATGGGTGACTGTACCAAGAACTGAAATGTCGACATGCTGCCTTTGTAATGACATTTGCAATTGGTTAGAGTTGGTACATGTTAGTAGTTTTTTGGAAGAATGATACTAAATGTATAGGCCACCTCTCACAGTCGTCATTTCTTTATAAAATTATTTGACACATAAATAAACCCACCCACTGTTTGCATGACAATGTTGTGGCTACAAAATAGTCCTGAAACTATAACTTCACATTATTGACCTAGTCGTGTGGCTTAGAATGTGTGTACCAACGTCTCAGGAATAAAATTGCCAGTAATGCACTGTATAGAGTGAAAGAGGAAAATTTTCAACAGGTGTTCATTCCCTCCACAAAACCTCATTATTTGACCAATTTACATTGTCAGGTTCAAATTGTAATACATGTGTGTGCATGCTCAGTGCATGAAGAGCCATTGTTTTCGTTTATGGCGTTCTCATAGGTGTCGTTGTTGTCCTTGCTTGGAGCGAGTTTCAATCGAGTGTTGTAAAACCAAAACCAAAGTTATTATTTTGGTTAATCAAAAAGACCGGAGACAATCCAGTAAACCAATCAAAACTCAAAGTAATTACATGTAGCCAACCCACAGCATGGGAAAATGTGCTCATGCGAGCCATGGCTGCTTTTGGTCTCACTTCTGATTGGTTGAAAAAGTGGCACAAGAACTTTGAACCAATCACTGAGTGAAGTACTGCAAAACCAAAGCAACTCACTTATTACTTTCGACACTCAGTTGAAAACTGCTCTAAGGTCCCTAGGTAGCATCTACATGTAGCTGCACCTTGCATTGTTTTTTGGCCTTGAATCTCTGCCGAACCATGTGGTCCAAGGACAGTCGCAGCCCCATTTGGTTTTCATTGTATCAGAGCGGCTTTCAATTGAGTGTCGAAAGTAATTAGCTAATTGCTTTGGTTTTGCATTACTTCACTCAGTGATTGGTTCAAAGTTCTCGCGCCATTTTTTCAACCAATCAGAATTGAAACCAAAACCAATCGTTGCTCACGCGTGCACATTTTCCCGTGCTTTGTGTCGGCCACATGTAATTACTTCGAGTTTTGATTGGTTTACTGGATTGTCTCTGCGCTTTTGGATTGGCCAAAGTAATTGCTTTGGTTTTGGTTTTACGACACTCAATTGAAACTCGCTCTAAACACGTCTTTTTGTTAAGTGACTATTAGAAATCTAAAATTTACATTCTATGACCCTGAGTTTTAAATTGAAAGAATTAATAATGGTAGCTACAAGGTTTGATTGACATTCACAATGATAACCCTCTCTTGATTCTATGGTAGAAAGTGCTTTCCTTTCAGAAATTTCTCTTTTTGACTTCACCTTACCATCATTTTAAGCAGATTCAGTTTATGCCTGGTTCTGTTAGGAAAGTACATGTACATTACAAAAAATTGCAAAATAAGCTGATCTTTCAACTAATGGAAGGTGAAATTATTAATGCAGTCTTGGCTTAATTTGGAATTTCTGGTCAGTTTTGCCTTTTTCATGATATTATCCCCTGAATCAGGGCTGGCAATCCCTACAGTTACTTTAATTTGCCGGAAAAATTAGTTTATTGATCAAGAATCTTTTTGCCATAATTATCATTTTTGGTTCACTGAAAATTTTTGAATTATACAAAAGTATCACACTAAAATTCTTGGCATTTAGATTGGAATAGTGGCTTTGTTTATTTAAAAAATGACAGTTTGCTTGATGTTCAGCCTGTTTATCAGTTGTGGTACATAAATGAGAGAAATTCGTAGTGAAAGAGAGAATAAATTACATTGTAATATTCAAGATGTTAAACACAATGAGAACTTCCAAAAAGCCATGTTCTGAAAGTATACCTTTGGGCATGTATGAATATGTAAGTTGATAACTGTGCTATTTGGACATCTAAAAGGATAAATAACAGGAAGCTGTAAGTTGTGTTTCCTTAAATTAAGAGCTTGTTATAATAAGAGCTACTATTACCATCTTTTATCTTGATGTGATGCAATCCTTTCTTACAAGAAACATGCTTTAAATGTAAAACTTCATTTTGTTAATGCTATTAGTCACTGGTATTTTAGACTTAAATGTTTTGTTCTTTCAGGATGTTGAAAAATCGTACTGTAGGCTTGTTGTTTATGGGTTTAACAGCTGTCATGCAAACCCTTGTATTGTCATTCACATTTTCAATGTTAAGTTTGTTATTCTGTGTACTGGCTGGACTTTGTGGAAGAGATTTTAAGAGGTTTTTTTAAGCTAGGCAGCCATAATGGTCAACAACTTTTTTTGTTTTTGACAGACCTTTACTTAGACAACGTAAAGTTCGTTGCTAATACAATATCCAACATGGTGTATCCCATTTACAACTGTTTGTGTTTGCCAGTGCAGACTACTCCCATTAATTTAAGAGTGTATGAGATGCTTTTAATGTGATGAAGTGTCAGATATTTGTAACAAGAGAAGTAAAAACATTCTACAGTTTGTAGATATTGGGGAAGTCATTCAATATTTTGGATTTGATATTATATATAAATAATTGTAGCTCATCAGAATATTTAATCGAATTTAAAGCAAAATTTTACTATCTTGTTTTGCTTCAACAATAATTTCAGTCTTAGCACTATTTCACTACCTAAAATGAAATCTTGACTTCCTGCAACTAAAAATGTTAATTATAATATTTGAATCTTTGTGTTTGTACTTAAAAAGGAAAAAAATCTTAAGAAACAATTAAGTTGCAACCTAGTTAAGTATCTCAAGTATCCATGTGAAGGGATGATCATGGAACAATATACTTTTATAGTGCCATCTAGTGTGCTGTCTTTCACTTAAGAAGTAGAGTTCTAAAGTGGCGATGTCATAAAAATTAAATTTTTGAAAGTATGGGATTTGTTGGGATGTTAATTTGAGAGAACAACATCTAAAGGGCATAGTAACTTGCCAAAAACTAGCCATGTGGGGCAAATTGTCTCAGAGATACTAGTCCTATTTTTCTCTGATGATACCATACAAATCCTTCTAAATTTAGAAGGATTTGTATATATGGTGCCATCAGAGCATAACTGGGCTAATATCTCAAAGACAATTTGCCCTGAAATGCTGCTTTTTGGTGAGTAGACCTTTTGGATGTTGTTCTTTCATAATACCCAAAGAATCCCATAATGTTCACACTTATGGACTCTATTTAAACATCCAGTTTCTTACCTGGGTGACAAAAACCATGGGTAACTTATTCAGAGAAGTTGGCTACTTTTATCCCAAACTGAAGTAATTTCAGAAGACAGGTTCTTTCAAACTAAGAGTCAAGTTCATTTTGACAATGACAACTGCTGGTTATTTTTATTTAAGTACCATACTTTTATTTATTTCTGCCACAGAAAAAAGAAATCAAGTTAAAAGTGAATTACATAGGTGGCAAGGAGGTCTAAGAGGAGCTACTAAGCTTATATTATATTCTGCCTCCCCAATTAAAACGTCTAGCGATCGTTGACTCGCAAGTTGGCGACGGAGAATACAATCATTGCAAACAATAAAAAGTACTCCACTCGACCCAGTCACTGACGTCAATGTTTATTGAAGCCCCTAAGCTTAGGATAAGATATCTGCCAAGAATGTAGGTTTTTGGCCACCAGAATAAATAAATAAATTTAATAGACTTTTAGCACTGAGTTTCCTGGATGTCTACCATATGAGTCCATTATGAGAATGTTGAAATAAGCATGTTTTATTAAAAAAAAAGAATACAAACTGCAATAGTTTATCATTAACATCCTATCATAAACAAGTTGAGGAGGGCAAGATTTCAATATTAGATATACATGAATAAAACCATGGATGCCACTTGCTGAGAGTAGACAAGAAATCTCCCTTTAAGTCTTATCGGTTTTTTTTTTTGTCTTTTGCATTTGATAAGGTGGACAAAAACAGTGTCATTCGCTAGAAGATTTACATAATTAATAGTTTAGCTACAGCTTTGCTTTTCAGGTGATTGTCTGCTTGTGTTATTTTGTTAATGTTAGCTTCTTTGCGCATATATTCAGGGATGGTAACGCGTTGTCCCACACATCGGCAGACGTGTTGGTTGGAATGGATTTGTTACCATCCATGTAAATTCCAAGAAAAGAGAGAGTATATTAAAACAGTTTATAAATATTATTATAAACCAACCGAGTACTCAATTTGCTGCACAACAAAACATTGAAAGAAACTGAGAACTAAATAAGTAAGTTTGTTACCTGATAAATTTAAAAAAATTGACTCTGAAATGTAATGTTTTAGGTATTCGCGCTTGTGGATAAGTGTGACATCAAACTAAGTTTAAAGAATAATTTGATTATCAAAGTAAAATGATGACATTTTACCGCTTAAAATATTTCGGTTTTCTTAAATTTGAATTTGATTTTTGAATACCTTAGAACCAATGTATGATAATACCTGCCCAATCTTGTGGTTTAAGTTCAGCCTTCTGCAATTATTGTCCAGTTTACATTCAGAGACCTGGCATTATGTATGTTTGAGTTTGTTGGTTCTTTACACTGATTTGAATAAGATTATTTATCTCTTTGTACTCAAATTTCCTGCTTTTAGCGAAAAGCAACCTTTGATTTGAGTTGATATGCAGTCTTCCCAGTTGCCGGTCAGCCATAAAACCTTGAGACGTTAATGATTTGATCGTAACAAAAATGGCACTCATTTTAAGTGTGAAGAACCCATCTTTCTGTCATCCAAAATTTTGAAGGCCAAACTGAACTTGGGTTTGACAGTGTTTATGTTTTCTTTGTTCTTAGAATCATACTTAGAATAATGGGAAAACACAACAGTAAACTCAAACCTGAGGTGCTGGCTGACTTAAAACGAGAAACTGAGTTCTCTGAAGCAGAACTCAAAGAGTGGTACAGAGGCTTTCTGAAGGACTGCCCAAGTGGACATCTTACTGTAGATGAGTTCAAAAAAATCTACAGCAACTTTTTCCCTCATGGTGATGCCTCGAGGTTTGCTGAGCATGTCTTCCGCACATTTGACAAGAATGATGACGGCAGCATTGACTTTCGTGAATTCATGTGTGCTTTGTCTGTGACATCTCGAGGGAAACTGGATCAGAAATTGAGATGGGCTTTCAGCATGTACGACATGGATGGAAATGGCTACATCTCAAAAGATGAAATGTTGGAGATTGTAAAAGCAATCTATAAGATGGTGGGCAATGTTATGAAGATGCCAGACGACGAAAGTACACCAGAAAAACGAACTGAGAAAATTTTTACTCAAATGGATACAAATGAAGATGGGATGCTGTCATTAGAAGAGTTTATCGAGGGTGCAAAGAGTGACCCCTCGATTGTTCGTTTGCTACAGTGTGATACAACACAATAAGACTATTTGTTGTGAAAAAAATTATCGTGTATACATGCCCCTTCCTAGCCAAATTCAAAGCCACACCCTGTGGCAATGGGTCCCTATGCAAGATGAATAGGTATAAAGGTAATGTTTGACTATGATACAGTCTTTATTATTCTAATTTTACAAGTATTAAAGCTGATTTACACAGTACGATTTTTGTCGCTTGCGACAAGTTTACGACAGACATATGTAAGAAAAAATGTCGTAGCATTTTCAAACATGTTTTAAAATGTTGCGACAATCGTAAATCAAGGCTGTTGTAAGCTTGTTGTATGCCACAAAAATCGTACCGTGTAAATCGACCTTTGGAAACCTAATACCTTATCATTCGTGACAGTTACCATGGTATATAGAGGATACTACGTGTACTTGGCTGCATTGTACGTGGGGATACGAATTTTATCTAATAGTGCTGATAGTATAGTATCTCCCAGCACAATAAGATAAAATTTGTATCCCCAAGCTACCCTGTAATGTTCTGTTTATTATATACATGTAGATGTTGATGAAATGTCCAGATTAAAAGCAGTTATTTGTTTAATCCGTTTCTGAAATGGAAAAAAGTGGTCATCAACAGTTATGGAAAATTAGTCATTATAATTTGTCAAATTGAGTCATAAAAATGAGAATGTAGTCGAGAAAAATTATATTACAACACGAAAGTATTTTACAAGGAAGGGAAAACTTGCTTTTTCTTGGCTAATCGTGTTAGTTGCCATGACGACAGCTATGTCCTCGCACGTGAAAGATGAAATAATATCTTCACTGTGCACAGTGAGGATTTGACTTTTTTTTTAGAAAAAAGGAGCATCCCCCATATGCCAAGTATACAGTGTCACAAAAATGTATGTAATTATGGCTGAGCATTTATATAGCTCTGACATTTGCCATGTGCAGATGTGCCACCACTTTTCTGAGACCAGGATGAACTCAAACGGGCGTGAGTTTGTATTGGCCTCCATATATTTCTTCTTTTTTCGTTTACATGAGACTGGCCTGAAAATGAAGACTGGTCTGACTTTGTCTCGGTTTCTAGACTGAGACGAGAAACTGTCGTGCGGGTCTGAGTTTGCACTGTTATCATGTGAATGACAACAAATCTCAGACCGGGTCCAGAAATTTCAAGCCTGTATGCTTTTGGGTCAGCCATATAATTATTTATTTGACAAAACATTAGCATTTGGGCCTGAAACCAGGCACCAAGCACTTTGTTCCGGTTTCATGTAAATGGTTGCAAAAAAGTCATACTGGTCTGCGTTGGTCCCGGTCTCGTGTACGTGTAAATACCCACTAAGATGTACCACCAACTTTATATCTTTACGAATATCTGTTCTTGCTGATTAGGCAAATCAAAGGGAAAACAGGAGGTGGGCCCTAGTTGTGTTCAAAAGCTGAATAACTTTTTCCAGTGGATGAGGCATTATCCGACAAAATATTTCAGTATTTGCTTGCATAACCCTAAATATCTGCACTCTAAGCACATCTAAGGAAAGGCGTTTATGAAAGCCATGGCCGTGGTTTGACGTAAAGGAAAGGATGTTTAATGCTCTGGATAGTGACTTATCCACTGGATAAAGCTATCTTTGGACAACTGGGGACAGATTTTTCGAGCAGTTAGACTCAATAGTTTGATGGTGTGATCAGTTATAATGCATAAGAAGCCATTTAAACTGTCCAAGTACAGAAATTTGAAAATGTCTTGTTAACAAAGTGGCATTCTTTCACATTTTGAGAGTCTGATGTGCTAAGAAAGTGATACAAATATTGTAAATTACTTATTCACCTTTAAACTCCCATGTTCTAAAAGTTAATTCTCCCAACTACTTCTGTAGAGTTCTTTGTTGGCTGGTCATGAGAATTTGGTGTTATGTCAAGATTAGCCTGCGAGCAGGCCCTCCGAGGAGAGAGAGCCTGCTCGCAGGCTATGTCAAGATGACACCCTTTAGCCGATAATAAACTAAGTTACATACTAATAATCAATCCTGGAAGTCAAGGGGCTAACTTGAGTTTTCATGTTCATTGATTTTTTGGGGGGTTTTATGGTACAAGATGTTAAGACAAAGTTGAAGTGAATTCACTACTTGTACAATCCCGTAATACACGTCTTTTACCCCCTCCCCCCCCCCCCCAAAAAAGAAAAAAAAAAAGAAAAAAAAGAAATTTGCCTAATCGTTGTTTGCAATTTCTCCTGGGACGTGAAGATGTCCCAAGAGAAAACAAGGCCTGTGCAAGGTTTTTTTGGGATTTGTGCAAGTAGTGAATAATGGAAAATAAGTATCAGATTCACAGCCAAAGTAGGTGGATGTCTTTTTAACCGATTGTTATGACCCCTGATATATATTCCTTATCATGTGAATTTATTTTTTACAAAGTGAGAGGATCTCATGTTAAGCTATTATCGTGCATCTAGATATATCCCTTATCATGTGAATGTATTGTGCTTCAAATTAGTAGCTCACGAAAATCGAAAAAAAAGAGTTTCATTGTAATGTACTTTTAAAGTTACTGGTTCAATTAATAAGTCATTGCTGTACTTGTAAAACCAGTTCTGTTAATTCTCTGTGGTGTTAAAATGTAAGTTGCGTGAAAGCATCGAATTCTTACATTGAACTCTTTAAAAGATCGATTTTAGGCAAATATGCCTTGTGTACAGATTTGTAAATAAAACTATTATCGTTCAATGTGAAGGCAGAAGACTGTTGATTCGCCTTGGTTTTCATTTTTATGCGATGTGGAACAAGAAGTACATTTTGAGATTCCTCAAGTTTAATTTTCTATCCAACGTAAAATTCCTCAACATGAACTTACTTACGTTGGACTGACTGCTCTTCGTAGCATGAAGTCTGCCAGCCCCTTTTGTGTGGCGCAAAAGGCTTATCGGTGGCAGTATTACATGCTTTTGACAGATCCTCCAAATCTTTCTGCGTTTGAAAGATTTATTTTGTGCAAAGAAAGGTGTAATACAGAGGTGCTCCAGGGTTTTTATTTTTAGTTTTTCCCGTAGTTAATTCATTTATAAAAATTTCTGAGGCATGTTTATGACCGCAAAAAGATATATAGTGCTTTATTCAACACAAGCATGTAATGCCTGCAGTTAGTCAGTCTGCGACTGGCTTTTTTGTTCAAAACCCTTAGTTGACGAAAGAATCCTCCGAAGCACCCCAAAAAACAGTGATAGCTCTGCTTTTATGTCAAGAAAACTTCCCTTAGTTTAGAACCAGTCGGTGTAGGCAGGATGACGTTTGTAAACCAATCAAATCATGGATGGTAGTTAGAGCTAGTTTCAATCGAGTGTCGTAAAACCAAAACCAAAGTAATTACTTTGGCCAATCAAAAAGGACGGAGACAATCGAGTAAACCAATCAAAACTCAAAGTAATTACACGTAGCCGACACAAAGCGCGGGAAAATGTGCACGTGCAAGACACGATTGGTTTTGGTCTCACTTGTGATTGGTTGAAAAAGTGGCGCGAGAACTTTGAACCAATCACTGAGTGAAAAAATGCAAAACCAAAGTAATTCGCTAATTACTTTCGATACTCAATTGAAAATCGCTCTATTGCCAATTTTGGGTAGGTACCTAGAGCACGTGGCCTCCGGGAGATATGCCTCTTGCCTTCGGTCATGGAATTTGAAATATCTCCTTGATCCACACAGTATTTATGAACTAGCATTTTAGTTGGGAAGTTAGACTAGTTTGCTTCGCAGATTGAACTTGAGAAGACGTAACATTTGCTAATCCGTAGAGACCTTTAATCATTCACCGCTTCCTGTTATTGGATAACATCAGCTCATATAAACCCAGTCGCCGCTTGCTACATAATCCTACATCTACTGCTAATCCATCTCACGGCCGACGCCCGACACGTCTCCATGGAGATTAAGCCCACCACAAGACCACGTGCTCTGGGGTTTTAGCGTGCGTCATACAGTTGTACTGGTCCACAATTGTACGAGAGATTTACTGAGTTACGCGCCCTTTTTTAGGTTGTTTGCGGTGAGAGTTTAGAAGCCATGGGTAAACAAAACAGTAAACTGAAGCCCGAGGTACTGGCTGACCTCAGAGAACATACAGAGTTTACAGACAGTGAATTACAAGAGTGGTACAAAGGTTTTCTCAAAGACTGCCCCAGTGGGCTTCTCACAGTTGAGGAGTTCAAGAAAATCTACGGTAACTTCTTCCCCTATGGTGACGCGTCGAAGTTCGCGGAGCACGTTTTTCGCACGTTCGATACCAATGGTGACGGTTCGATCGATTTCCGCGAGTTTATCTGTGCTTTGTCGGTGACGTCGCGTGGAAAACTGGACCAGAAACTCAAGTGGGCTTTCAGCATGTACGATCTAGACGGCAATGGCTACATTTCGAGACAAGAAATGCTTGAAATTGTCAAAGCGATATATAAGATGGTTGGCTCTGTCATGAAAATGCCAGAAGACGAGAGCACGCCGGAGAAACGGACGGAAAAGATCTTTAGACAAATGGATAAAAACTTGGACGGCAAACTGTCACTCGCTGAATTTATCGAAGGCGCTAAGAGCGACCCATCCATAGTCCGTTTGCTTCAGTGCGATGCGCAGTCTACTGGATGAAGACTTCAAACAGTATTATTGACTGAGCGTATACTTTTATAATGTTGTCTTCTTTCAAGAAAAGCAAAATTTAAACCTGCCCCGCCGGGAAAGCTACGTCGGCAAGATACCTCTGTGAATTTGTATATCAAGTAGCTGAGAGAATGTACTAGAAGCTCATCTTTTGATGCTGGCCGTCACAAGATTATTTGCGTTTGAAATTTTAATAGAGCATTGGAAAGCGCCTCATGGCTGCTGCATTATAATGGTCTTAAACCGTTACGCGTGCTATTTCTTGTCATTTTAGCCCGCGCTTTTTTACAAGAGAAAATAGAGATAGAAGCCTTTTGTTTATGAGCTTTAGAATATAAGGTGACGTGGAGAAGATCTGTTCAATCAAACGAATATCGCTAGATTGGTATTTATTTATTTATGTTGGTGATTGATTTTGGAAAGCAAGGTAGTCACGGTTTTTGGAAAGCTCTCGACAACGGATTCAGTTACAAGAGGTTTAGAGACACCCTTGTGTTTATTATTTCAAGTAGAAAAAAAGGCGAAAAGGTTGTATTGAATTATTTGTCTTTACTGTGAATTTTAAATATAGAGCTACGCGTGTAAAACAGTAATGGAGTTTTCAGTGTTTTGTTGAAGTATACCTTAATTTTGTAAGAGACTGTATCCTGCACTCAGACGTTTGCATTGGAAGAATGTTCCCGGCAAAGTGATACATACGGTTGATTTTTGCGCGGAGCAAATCTCCTGGAAAACAAGCTTTTGTTCAATCTTGTTCTCACAGTTCGTTACCCGCCTTTAAGCATGGTCCGTGCATGTTTTGACAAAAATTCGGGGTGGCCAAACGATACGAAATTGTTCCAGGAATGATATTCACTAAAAGCTACTGAAAGTAGTTTTCTGGGTTGAGCGTAATACTGAAGGTCGCTTAGCGTTGTTGTTCGGTCGAACGTTTAGCCAGTGGAACGGACAACTACGGCGAATCATTAAATCTCGGTTCTTCTGCTGTCTCGAAAATTTGAAGCAGTAGTGGCTCAAAGCCGTAAATTAAAAGATGCTCTGGGGACAAGAATGTTGCCAATGGTTACAAAAATTGACCCTCACTGGAGCTGCTTTTATTTCGAAACTCTTCTGATCGCTGACCAAAAGAATCGTGGCCTCAACCTCGTTCCCAGGGTCTCCATTGTCGACAAAGATTCCCTGGGAACGAGGTTGTCGCGGCCTCTGAGGACCAGTGTTTAACAAGACGAATTTCACGTGTGCATGGGCTTACATAATGCTTACGTTCTTGAGTGTGACAAACTTCACGTGAACTGATAAGCAAGATTATTTTCCATGTAGTGTAGACTAATAGAACAAAAGCTGAATAGGAAACGCTCTGATTTGAATACAAGGAGCTCAAACAGAAGAAAGTCAAACGTTCCAGCCAAATGGTTTCAAAATGAATAGACCCGTTTCCTCAAGTTAACAGCCGAGCTGTCCGTCAATGCTTAAGAACATAAACGTTGAGTGAAGATAGTATGTTCTAGTATTGGAAGAACGCTCCAGCAAAAAAAATCGCTTGAAAGAATGAGAAAAGTCCTTTGGTTTTTTTTGACGTATAGAGTTGCGATAATAGGAAACCGGCTACCTTTTCCGCCGGGAAAGAAGAAACGTCTAAGAAATTCGCAAATACCGACTCTTCCCTTACTCTTTATTTGTTCTTGTTGGTGCTTATTATTTGCTAATTAGCCAATGTGAAAATGCCATAATACTATTTGTTTGTCCCTCCAAAATTTTGCATAAGCATTGTTTTTATTTTCTCTTGGTACTTATAATGGTCCCAAGAGAAACTGGAAGCAATGCTTATAAATGCAAAATTTTTGAGGGACAAACAAAGAGTATTATGGTAATTTTGATATTGGCTAATTTGTCTTATATGGAGACGGTGATCGAGCGTTTTCACATAATGTCACGGCGGCCATGTTGGTGTTCCAAAACAGCGGAATGGCAGCCATGATGGTGTACCAAACTAATCCTCCTGGAATTGAACTCTATTTTTATGCAAATACTTTCTTTTGTTTTAGTAATCCAATATGGCTGCTGGTCACGTGAATGAAAACGCTCTTTAAGATTTTACGACGGCGACGGCAACAACAACGGCGCAAAACAATGATATCATTGGTTAAAAGAGCATAAATAATCGCGCTGCACGTGCAGCACGGATTTTTAGGACGGATTCTTGCGGTATTCTGCATAACGACGACGTGTAATTACCAAATTTGAGGTTTTGACGACAACGTAAGCATGCAACAGAGAATCTTTCATTCTCCATTTTAACTTTGTAACTGCTCGTACCAATTTATTTTTACGATACTTCACCCGAATTGTAAGAAGTGAACGAGATAGAATAACCGCGAAAGACTTATGATAAGCAAAGTGATATTTTTGAGGTGACGTTTTCCTTGAAGTTGCCGTCGTAGATCTTAAGGTCCAATAATAGGGAGTTTAAGATACCACGACGGCTACGGCGAAGAAAACGTCACTTCAAAATATCAGTTTGGGCTTTCCTAAGTATTTCATGATTATTCCATCTTGTTTATATTTATAAAATATGGGCGACGTGTCCTATAACTGGATTGGTACGGACGGATTTGAAGTAAAGAGTGAGACTGAAAGATTTACTGTAGTTTGTCCACGTTGTCGTCAAAACCTTAAATTTGGTCTTTCCACGTAGTAGTTTTGACGAGTACGGGAGAGAAAGGTTCAAAAAAGCGTGCCGCACGTGCAGCACGATCATTTTGGTTATTTTAACCAATAATATTACTGCTTTTTTGCGTTGTCGTTGCCGTAGCCGTTGTCATTTCTTAAACTCCTTAATAATTTGTTGAGTACGGTAAGCAAATTGTGACGCCCTTACAAGCAGTTTTTTTGTGCACCATGTTACTTGAACTGCACCCTCAAGCTTTACTATGCGCTTTTCATAATTCTTCGGAATCTCCCCCTTTACGCCAACCGCCAATTCGTCAAACTTTACAAATCCATGTTGAAAGATGACGACAGTTGAGCCTAAACCATCGCAAAGATAGACCCTATGCAAAAATGGCTCCCTTTAAATTATTCTTTTGTTCATATTCAAAATAGCCCAACTAACCTCGTTTTTGAGACAAAAATTCTAAGGAATTTGTTATCCCGAACGAGGTTAGTTGGGCTATTTTGAATATGAACAAAAGAATAATTTAAAGGCAGCCATTTTTGCATAGGGTCTATACCGCGTTTTAGATTGAATCATCGAATGACGTCATTGGTAAGACAAGTGACATTTGTTTACTGAAAACTAAAACGAGTGGGATTGAAGGTTATAGAGCAATGACATTCAGAAATCAGTCGACAAATGGATGGCGCTTTGTTACTTTTTGTTACCTTTTTTGAATGTTTACTCCAAAGCGTCAGCAGTAAGAAACTTTGATATTATTCTACTTTACTTTTCATACTTGAAGTTTAGCGCAAAAGGTAAGATTCCAGAGTTTAGGGAAAGCGCACAACACCACCGTTTACTTCATGAATTTTGTTGTCAACACTTATCTCCACCCCTGTACGTACAAATGTCGGCTTGACATCAAAACAACTAAGATGGCTTTTCTTTGATTTGGTCCAACAGATGGTGTACTAAGCTCACAAAAGACGGAACATGGGAAAGCAAAACAGCAAACTGAAGCCCGAACAGCTCTCCGACTTGAAACAGCAAACGGAATTTAACGAGCAGGAACTACAAGAATGGTATAAAGGCTTCCTCAAAGATTGTCCCAGCGGTCACCTAACGGTTGAAGAGTTTAAGAAAATCTATGGCAACTTCTTCCCGTACGGCGACGCGTCAAAGTTTGCAGAGCACGTATTTCGCACGTTTGATGAAAACGATGACGGCACCATCGATTTCCGCGAGTTTATCTGCGCCTTGTCGGTGACTTCTCGTGGCACCTTGGAAAAGAAGCTTAAATGGGCTTTCAGCATGTATGACAAGGACAAAAATGGCTACATCACCAAGGAAGAAATGCTGGAGATTGTGAGAGCGATCTACAAGATGGTAGGATCCGTCATGAAAATGCCAGAAGACGAGAGCACGCCGGAAAAGAGAGTGGATAAGATTTTTTCCCAAATGGATAAAAACGTGGACGGTAAACTCTCCCTTGAAGAATTCATAGAAGGCGCCAAAAGTGATCCGTCGATTGTCCGTTTGCTTCAATGCGATCCCGCATCAAGCTGATCTGGTGAACACAGCACAATACAATTTTCCTTGAGCTAGATTTTCAAAACAATTTAATCTTCCCTTGAATTCCATAGCATGTAGTTATAAGTTGAGCCTCGACTGCCAAAAAAAAAAACGTTTTCAAGTTGCCACAACTTTATAAGTAGTCCGCTTTCTGAACTAAAGTGTGCAAGAGAAATCCATGTTAAATTCAGTGCTTCGGTGACCAAATCAACCATTTAACCTTACGGCGAAGAATTTCCCTTGTATAACCAGCAACGTTGGTGCCTATCTGTTTGGCAGCTACTTTTGTTGTAAATTTATGTGAAATAAAGGTTTTGGGTCTCGTCAAAGTGTGAAGACACCTCCCTGTTCCCCCCTTGGGATCCTGCCCCTGCCCTATTCCCTGGGAAGCGGTAGAAACGCCTCCCTGAAGAACAGCTATGGAATAAGAAAGCAAATATTCCTGACACGGTAAGTTTCGTCTGTTTGGGGACTTAGCTTGACTTGTATTTGTCCTAATGAGATTTTCCGACATTGGTCGATACACACCGCAAACGGCAACTTGAAATTTTCTTTTAGACAAAGAGAGGATTCAAAATCGAATTAAAGCAGATTCGTTGTAATCTTGGTTTCTAATGAGAGGGGCAAGCCGAAGTACCTTGCCTCTCGGAGAAGAGGAGAGATCAAATTTACTCCTCCCAGATATGACGTCGAGTCCGGGAAGCGGGCACGGAATGATGAGGGTTTTCCAACGGGAAATAAAAGAAGCTCCCAGATGCTTGACAGGTTCCGTTCAAGTCCGGATGTTTTTTAGACTTTAGACTTGTTTCCAGTGGTAGTTTCAATATATGAATTTCAGAAGTATTTTCTATCAAATTCTCTTCAACAAGTCTTCGTTTTAAGCTATAGAGGATAAAATATTTTTTTAAAAGATATTTTAGCATGCAAGCAAACATATAATTTGCCTTTTGCTAGAAGTATACACGAAATTACTTTACTCAAAATCGATATTATGTGCTTTATGCCTTGAAATTGATTTTAAAATACCTAATTTTTACACATCAATTTACTCACCAATGCCGATTGGTTTCACATATTCTTGCACAGTTAACGTTTCTGCTCGAAGCTGTACTCTGGACTCTTCTTTAGTCTTTGTGTGTGGTACGCATGTGGGTGGTACGGGCGCGTGTGTATGCAAGACAGGACCCGCGCAATAAGTAGAAATGAAAAAATGGTCCATTTCATGTTTATTGCGCCTATGCATTGGTATGTAACCAATGTATTCGTATTTATTAAATTCTCAACCTCGGATAATACATTTCGCGTGCTCTGATTGGTTCACTCAATCTCGGTTATCAGCTCATATACCTCGGTTTGACCTTATATGGTAAATGATTGCGTTAAGCGTTGCTAAACTAAAAATGTTTTCGCCGGAAAGCGAAATTTCTCTTTGAATAAAGCCAAAAAGGCAAAAAAAAACTTTTTTTTGTGGAAAGTTTGGATCAATTCCGACGTTTAGAAGTACGCGACAAGGTAATAAATGTTTTTGTGATGAGCCTGCGTCTGTCTGACAACATCGCATCAGTTCTCATCAAGTTTTTTTCGATCTCGCTCGGATTTGCTCGCTTTTTCCGCTCGTATTTCGTACTTCCAAATTTTTGGAGTTGAAGGAATTTAATAAAACAATTATTCCATTCGCGCTTGTTGGATATGAGTCTGGTTATAGCCAACTCGGCGCTACGCGCCTCGTTGGCTATTTACCATCTCATATCCAACGCGCGCCTATGGAATAATTGTTAAATAACCTGTATATTACCGTATTTAGTCTTGCGTACTCGTATTTTACTCGTATGTACTCGTGTGGTGTTTTAGTCACGATCGGTTACGGAGCCGCAAAGTATGGACTTTCTAGAAAGTCAAATTAACACACCTGTCAGCAAACTTGAATTCCGCACAATCACCGATAGCAGGAAAGCCGAAATTTCGTCATGAGAAAGAATTATAATGAAGAAACCATCGGACACATTTGTTTTTGGTGGTATTTTAGTTAACGAGGAAACAGGCGGCAACATCATGTTCGGAAAAGTCGCGGACCAAGGACACCATACTCAAAAGTGGCGTATTAAAGCCTTTTTAAACACTTCAAAACGTCTCCGAAAACACTCTGCTTGCAGTTTTTAGAATCAAAAGCAGCCTAGGGCATTAGGAAAGTAGAGTTAACGACGTTTTGAACGAAAAAAAGAGAAGAAGAGAATATCGAACTAACGTTACTCACAGCGGTCATCCAGTTCGGTGGCGAGAGAGTCGAGGTTCCCGCGAGGTTCCCGCTGTTTCCCACCCGGGACATCTGCCTCGATTCTAACAATGAATTATTGAGCCATGGAGAAAAATCAGCGGTATGCCCCTATTGCGGAAGTTTGGGTGTGTATGCGTACTGAACTCCGCCATCTTACCAATCGAAGAAGTTACGGCAACGAAAGGAGATGTTCAGCTCAACAAACAAGCCTTTCGGTACTACGTCGACATTTGGATCGTTTGGATCCACAGCTACCACTACAAATAACCTCGGCCTTGGGACAAGCGAAAATCCTATGAAAGATGTCGAAGTTCAGGCTCCACCAGACGATACAGTCAGTGCCTTGCGGTTTAGTCCCAAAGCAGACTTCCTTATAGCATCATCGTGGGCCAATGATGTAAGCACAACGTAACGCTTTAAATTTTAAAAGATACGGGCGTAGCTATCAGAATGTAACCGCCAAAAATATTATAAATAATCATGCACAATGGGACAAGTTTCGTCGAAACTAAGCTTGGTTGTATGACAGCCGCTGTCATGCAGATATGGTCAGGCAACCTGAGACAGCGAATTTTGGTCTCAGTGAGGGTGTTCTGGGCCAAACGTTTTCATATGTTGTTATGAAGGTCTCATTTAGGGTTGCAAACAAAGAAATACAAAAAAAATATATGTAATATGATGTTTTAAATTGGTCTCTTTTAGCATACCTTCCCGTTTCATATGGAAATTCCCCAATCCTCTCCACCCCCCTCCCCAGAAAGCAAACGTCTACCACCAAAGTTTCTTGAGTTGGATCCTGTTTGTAGCTGTTGTGGTTCAAATTTTTGCCTGGTTCAACATTTTTTAAACCCATTCAATAATTGCTTTTGATTGATTTACAATCTTCCCAGTTAGCTCAAGAATTAAAGAATTATTATGCTTATCATATTTTGCCTATGAATGTTCACATTGATAATGTGTAGTTGTTAAGTTTCAAGCAATATGCACCATCACCCTAGAAGGAGACAACGGCAGTATGCGATATTGTTAAGGGCAAAATATTTTTGCATCATTCCTTCTGAGTCACCCCAGTTGTTCAAACGATTGATCGGGCTATCCAGCGGATAAACACTACCAAAAGCAAGTTATGCTGTGGATGGTAATTTATCCGGTGGGTGGCGTTATCCATCGGTTAAACAACTGGGACCAGATGAATAAGCTACTGCAGTTCATCAGCTCATAGCCAAGCCTGGCAATAACTGGAGACCCTAAACTTTGGCACAATGAATATTTATTTACATGTGCGTTTGTCATTGCCACAAAATTGATTATCAAATTTGGTCTCTGCTGAGCTCTTGACAATAGGCCGAATACCACTCATTCACTCTTATTTGAATATTTTGAGCTATGGTAAACGTGTGTAAAAGATTTTCTGTTATTAAAGCTGATGAAATGCAGTGTACATACACGGAAAGTAGAGCTGAGTCAGATTAGATTGCAAAGCCTTGTATAAGAACACTTGTATGATGGGAAGATTGAGAATAAAATTATTTATTCTGCTATGCTCGAAGAGAACAGCTTGCTAAAAATATAGATCTAAGTAATATTATTTTAGAAAGAAAAATGTTCTCTTAACCAATGGCTGTGTATCTTATGTAGATGTCCCTTTTTTTAAAAAAACTTGTAGTTGTATTTTCTGTCTTAAAATTCCTTTTTTTCCAAAAAATAACCAGTGGATGTGAAGTCTCAAAGATAACACTACTGGACTTCATTCTTGGGGAATGGGTAATATTATTATTGGTACTTTTGTAACTATGAAATGCAGGTTCGATGCTGGGAAGTGAAAGAAAATGGACAGACCATTCCAAAAGCGCAACAGTCTCATACAGGTCCCATCCTGAGTTGTTGCTGGCATGATGTAAGTGAATATAGTTTAAAACATCTGCAAGGATATGGTATAACCTCATACTTTCTCCTTGTGCTAGTGTGCAGATCAGGCTAGATGGTTTTAGAAACAGATAAACCTTTGTACAGGGCAGGGTTGTTAGCCCTTCTCTCCCGGGAAGGGTGGGGGGGGGGGGGGGGGGTGCTACTCTCTTATATGAGCTATATAGGTATGTGCGGCCCCAAAGGGTATGGTTTTTGTAGCCGTTTGGTCTGAAATAGGGTATAGTTTGTTCACTCAAGTCTTGAATTGGGTAACTATGTTTTTTAGAAGAAGCTTCCTTTTTTATCATTAGGCAATAAGACCATCAACAAAACCCTTCTCAAATTATTAAGCCAACCGTGTAATGGCTGAAATAGGTCTGAAAATAGGTCTCCTCCCAACCTCCAACCCGAAGGACCAGGGGATCACTCTTTGTCTGGTCTCTGCCTGCCAGCCTGTTTGGCTTGGGTCACTCTACCAGGAGTGCAAGACTCCAGCCAATATAGCTCTCTCATATTTCACTCGTTCGCTGTGCTCACTTGCAAAGTACTTTTCAACATAATTTCAAAGAGAAATGGCCATATCTCTGCATGGCCATGCAATATCCTCTATGTTTAGCATTAGGCAGAGTAACATCCACAAGTTGTCCTCTTTGTAGGCTATTTAACAATTAGACCCGTAGCCTGCAAGGGCTACGGGTCAATAGCCCATGAGGCAAAGCCTGATGGGCTTTTGACCCGTGGCCCTTGAGGGCGAAGGGTCTAATAATAATTGTTTTAGTATCGCCCAATTAGTCAGACAGAAAAGGCAATAATAAAGTTAGCAAATGCAAGCTGAAGAAATATTTATTTGGGAATAAAATGAATGAAAGCGTCACGCTTTTCGCTACTCGAGGACTATTACTAATAGTCCTCTAGTAGTGTAGCCAATCAAAATGCAGGATTTGCATTAGTCCACTAGTTGGGTGATACTAAAAACAATTAGTTCTGCAATATCTTTCACTGTAGGATGGAACAAAAGTGTTCACAGCTTCAACAGATAAACAGTGCAAGATGTGGGATCTGAATTCTAATCAGGCCATTCAAGTAGCTCAGGTAAATATTTAAATTAATAAAATTATTGATATTAATATTAAATAACCCATTGACACCTGAAAAGCTCTAGGATGCCCCTGGTTGACGAGTAAAATTGTCTGGCGTTAGTTGGAGTAAAATCTCTTAAGGCTCTCTCCCAGGGGTTGATGGATTAATGTTAATATCAACATGGAACAATATTTCTTTTCCAAAGGCTCATTCTGTTGAATCCAACATATTGGCGCAACATCAGCCAATATTGATTAACTCTTTAATACTGTTAAGCTAGAAATGATTGACCTTTGAACTCATCTGCTCCAGCTTGCAACATAAGATTTCACCCAATGTGCATAAGGAAATTCAAGTAAAAATAAAAGAAAAGTGGAAGGATTTTTGGAAAAGCATTCCTGTGATGGCATAACTGGTGAACTGCGTTGTTTTGTTGATTTTAGGAAATCTCAAATTTGAGTCAAGTGGATACTACGGAGTTTATACACTTTGACAATTTCTAACAAAATCACTGAGCAAAACCAATGGCTCTGCATGGTCTTTGCATACGTGTGTTAATGTTTTTCATCTTGACATCTCCATTTAAACAATATCAATATTTTTTAAGTCCTGTGGAGGACATTGGCCATTGCTATCCATGCCGCTCTAATAACATTAAATGCACAGTTTACGTTATTGTTTACCGGTACATCAACAAAATACTAGTAACCTGTAACCTGGACTTCAGTGACATCTCATAGCAGTTGTCTTCATCTTCAAGTAAGCTTCCTAATAATAATTTTTTCCCCTCACCTTTCCCTGTACTAGCACGACAAACCTGTGAAAACGTGCCACTGGCTTCAAGCACCAAACTACAGCTGTTTGATGACCGGTAGCTGGGACAACACCTTAAAATTCTGGGATACACGATCACCGAATCCAATGATGGTCTTGCAAATTCCCGAGCGAGTGTATTGTGCAGATGTTGTGTATCCCATGGCCATTGTGGGAACGGCGCAAAGAGGTATCATATGTTACCAGTTAGAGAACCAGCCATCTGAAGTGAAGAGATTGGAATCCCCATTAAAGTACCAGGTATGGGCAAAATTATGTTGTGTCTAAGATAGCTGGTCTCCATTGTGACCAGCCCCAGCCAGGGTCTTTCTCCTCATTGACAAAGAGGCCCTGGGAATGAGATTGGATGGAGTAGCATGACATATCTGAAATAGTCAACCAAACTTATCATATTAATCTGTTGTGTCAGTTGTGGTAATCTTATTGGCAAAAACACCATAAAATCAATTCTTGGTTTGGACGTGATGTCACAAAAAATAAAATACAAAACTGAAGAGCCTTTTGAGTTTTTATCTCGATTGGCTTCAAGAGGTTTTAAAAATATATCTGCTTGCTTGTTTTCAGCTCGGTACCGTGCTCCCTTTTGAAAATAGAGCAGTTTGAATTTCAGAGTTTTTCACAGTGTGTGACATGTTGACGGTTTTTGAAAAAAAAAAAAGTTGCATAAAAACATCAATTCTCCTCGTGTTTTTGTGGCCTAAACAGCCAATATACTAGGAGACGTGTCTATAAGAATGTTTGCTAGCTCAATATACAGCAGAAAGTGTTAAAGACAGCCAAACTAAATTCCAGATGTTTCTACAGGTTTCCGGCTGTCATGTTGGTGTACTTCAGCAGTACACCAACATGGCGCCTCCATACTAAACTCTACAAATTTGAGTAATACATGTATATTTTGCTGAATAACTCAAGTACGGAATATCGCACAGCCCTGAGACTTGGACCGGTTGTTTATTTATTCCTCTTCTATAACATTTCCATTTTTTGATTCAATTTCTTAAAAATGGTAAGCGATTTATGTTTTCACTTGTGTGACGCGCAAACCAAGAATATTATTGTTAAAGTAACAAAATATCAATCTTTGCAGTTTGGTTTATCCAAGAAGAAAGGAATGAAATCTTAAATAAGAGTCTTCATTATTCTTTGTTTGAGTCGTGTTTGGTATATTTTACAACAGAATCGCTGTGTGAGTATTTTCCGGGATCCAAAGAAGAACAATCAAACCGTTGGATTCGCTCTTGGCTCTGTGGAGGGACGGGTTGCGATTCACTTTATTCAACCACAAAATCCGTAAGTTTGTTTCAGGTTTTCTTGCATTGAGATGTTAGAATATTCCCATTGTGAAAATGCTGTTCAATATTCTCCACTCAATTTTTCTAGAAAAGACAACTTCACTTTCAAGTGTCACAGATCCAATGGCCCAGGAACCAATGTTCAAGATATTTATGCTGTAAGTAAAGCTGGAAATTTGTGGTGGGTCAAAGTCAATAGGCTTATTTCTAACTTTGCAGGATTAAAAGAACGTTGTCAAGGTTCATGGAAATTTCCTTTTGTTTTAACAAAAAAAGAACAGTTTTTTTCCCTGAACCTTAACCTCCCATGCAGACACTGTTAGGGCTTTGGCATGTGTTCCTCTGAGGAAGCCCTAAGAGGGTTTGTGTGGGAGGCCACTTGAACCTTGAGCTTGCACACTTCTAAAGTAATGAAGAGAATTAACTCACACCCTCAGTGTACTTGAAATGCGAATATATCTTGTGCCTTCCTAACTGTTACATGCCATTGTAGCAGTCTTAACCGAATGGAAAAATGGCCGCCAATAAATTATTCTTTTGTCTTTGTGTTAATTGCCATGTAAAATTGAAAGAAACTTGGCTGTAAAACGATGCTAGTCAGGCTAATTTGCACGAAGATAAAAGAACAATTTATTAGTGGCCATTTTTGCATTTAGTCTACAGTGTGACAATAATGTGATTGTCAACTGAACCAAATTTCCGTGAGTAAGGAAGGACATCTCAAATAGTAACAGGAAAATCATACAAGGTTTCAGCCTTGTTTAGAGCACACTGATTAAGTATCCCTGCAATACAATACATCTCTGCGTTGGCACCTGTAGTTGATTGACATTTTAAGCCTGGGCGAGAAAATTTTAGTCAATAGTGCAAGTTAACATACTTGGAAGCATCCAGAAAGAGGTTTTGTGCAACCTGTTTGTAGAGACTTACAGGAAAGGATATTGTTTGGAGTGTTTTCACTCACGTGATCAGTAACCTTGTTTTTCTACAAACATACAGGCCTGAATACGCGTTGAAACGATGACAGTATACGATCTTATGGTTTACTTGGTGAACACGATGTAAAAATAATTACGCTAGATTAGCCTCCCACGCTGAAGTTCTTAGAGCTTCATCACACGTTCCTCCCCTTCGAGCGTCTGCCGAAACGAAAAACCACTTCCGTTCATCGGCTGTTTGCCCACTATTTAAAGAAACCAATCATCATTGACTAATTGTGTTGTGCATAGCCAATCACATGCTGCGAAAAAATGCCATGCAAAACACGAGTTTACCCAAAACTGGAAAATGGCCTCTGATTGGTCCGTAATCCACGAACGGAAACGGTTTTTCGTTTCAGCAGAAGTTAGTTCGGGGAGGAACGCGTGACAAAGCCCTAAGAACGTATGCGTGGGAGGCTAACGGTAAATACGCACAGTTGAAAAGCATGGTTACGAAGCTCGCTTGAGAAGCACGGTTTCAAAAATTGGAAAACGATAACCAGCAAATACAAGCTATGAATTACAGAAAGTAATTTATAAAGACACTGAAGCACACAATTACACTAATACCAAGGTAACTTACGCCTGTGTCTTTCCGTAAGAGTTAACAAAGAATCGAACGTTGGAATCTTATAGGGAAGATATCCGTTTACAAACATTGCAATTTGTTATTCAAATGTGCCAACCACAGGACAAAAGACCCCATACACCCTTTTCCAAAATGTCCGCCATTTAGATATTCTTTTGTTTTTATTCAAATTAGACCTTAATGCCTCGTTCAAGGCAAAATATTCTTTTGAATTTTTAACTTAAGAACGAGGCATCAAGGGCTAAATTAAATAAAAACAAAAGAACATTTAAATGGGGGTCATTTAGGAAAAAGGTGTATGTTTCGACAGCTAATGACTTGAGGCTCTGGTTGGCACATTAATGACAATAGGTGACGTCAACGATATCTTCCCTATACGAATATTAAAATCTTAACCGTCATGGAAATACTTGCACTTGTCTTCTTTTTTAATCCCTTTGGCGCATGGGAA
Source organism: Montipora foliosa (assembly GCF_036669935.1). Classification (NCBI taxonomy): domain Eukaryota; kingdom Metazoa; phylum Cnidaria; class Anthozoa; order Scleractinia; family Acroporidae; genus Montipora; species Montipora foliosa. Next base: position 25,793,540 of record NC_090879.1, read on the forward strand.
TAAAATTGCAAGCGCGCGTAACGTTGCAACAACATCCACCTATATAATTCCTTTTCAGGTAAATGACATAGCTTTTCATCCGGTGCATTTTTGCTTGCTGGCCACTGTAGGCTCCGATGGGAAATTCAGTTTCTGGGACAAGGATGCACGTACAAAACTGAAGGTGAATTTTCCACCATAGCTTTGGTCTCCATTCAATGCCACAGGCGACGTAAATGTCTTTCTTGTCTTATTTTCTCAGCAATTTGTCACTCTGCTTTGAGAGGTTTTTTCCCGGGTACTCCGGTGTTTTCCCCTCTACTAAAAACCAACATTTGATATGAGTTAATTCGAGTTTCGAGTACAGTGTCCCTGCTTGACACTTAAAACAATTTCAGTATTATTAAAAACGTTGTTACGTCAACGTATCTTGTGTCGTATAGCTCAAAGGTAGAGCTCCCGAAATAGTTTCGAAACTACGAAACAATGGTACATTTTCTCATTTAAATTAAGCGCCGTTTCGACCTACACCCTTTAAATAGTGACGAAGTGATTACAATAGCGCGAATTTATATTTTGAGGAAGTTCTCGTTTTCGAGGCCGTCGTCGTTTGTTAAGTTCTCTAATCTCTCAACAATAGTTCCTTAATACTCTTTTTGTCCCCCGATATTTTGAATAAGCATTGTTTTTGTTTTCTCTTGGGACCATTGTAAGTCCCAAGAGAAAGTGGAAACAATGCTTACGCAAAATTTGGGGGACAAACAAAGAGTATTATGGTATTTTCCAAAGTGGCCTCTAGTGTGAATCATATTTGTTTGCTGTCTGAGCATCAACACCAACAAAGTATGCCAGCGGTTCGCTTCATGAAGAGACGGTTGGGTTTTAGAGCAGTTCTGAAAAGCGCCGAACGAGTAGGAAATTCTTGTAAAGACGTCCACGACTGGAGTAGAAATGGGGCTTCTTCATCACCCTAAAGTAAATCGTAAAATTCTTTGCTTTTCTAGGATCTCCAAATAGACCATTTTACAGTTTTTTGCTTAGTTACCTGGCCTTTGAATGAAAGTGAGGCTAGAGTTGACCTTGTTTTGATAGAAACCTCACTGTTTTTCTAAAGTTAAATCCAACTAGTTAGCATAAGAACAACATCATCAACATAGATAAAAGAGGGAGGTCTGTGTCATAACAAGGTCCACTCCAGCCTCACTTTCATTTAAAGGCCAGGTAACTTAGCACGTAACTGTAAAAAGGTCTATTGTAAACTGTGCAGAAGAAACCTTTCTGAAAAAAAAAAGTCAACTTTTTCGCTGAAATGAAAACTGCTGTAACCTTTATGCACAATTCTCATTTAACAGACTTCAGAGCAACTCAATATGCCCATAACTGCGTGTTGTTTCAATTCAAGAGGAAACATTTTTGCTTATTCGTCAAGTTATGACTGGTCCAAGGTGAGGCTAAAATTTTATGTCTTTAACTCTCTTGGTTTGGTTACTTTTTTGTGACAACTTGATCAGGTATGTTTTGTACACTGAGTAATTGCAGACTTAATGATATGCTTGTCTTTTAACCCTTTGTTAACCTCCCATAGCCTAACTCGGCTAACATCCCAATTCGGCTAACTCAATGTTGTACCCAATTCAAATCTCTTGCAGCTATAGCTCTTCGACATCTTTTCTCCTCAGGAACCTCGACGGCTTTTTTTAAACGCGCTCCATTACTCGAACGTAAAGATTGTCTAATACAAAGGGAGCCTTGCTAATGTATATGTTTTTTTTCTTTCCCAGGGTCATGAATACTTCAACCCACAAATAAAGCCAAAGATATTTCTGAGGAATTGTGCTGATGAACTGAAACCGAGAAAGAAGTAGTTAAAGCGCGAGAAAACATAACTCATTTACTGAAATGAAGCCCATGTACTGGTATCTAAATCGAAGCGTGGCGAATCGCTTTCACAAAACGCGCTTTGACCAAGGAGGAACGAGGAATTCCTAGAGAGCGTAGATTTATTCTGTGCAGAATTGTTTAATCTTTGTTCACACGAGCAACGCAAATGCAAACCCTCGTTAGTTCAAGTGCCTTAAAATAACCAAGCGCTGTTTAAGTTCTTTTTCTTGAAAAGGGTAGACGAGATTGTTGGCATGTTGGGTTTAACTTTAATCGGGATAGCATGAACCAAGTCATTCTTTGACTTCGTTGAACCAGTTAACGTTATCTCAGCGAAAAATTGTTATAGTTTATACGCAAACAAGCTGAATAGCTGGAGAACGGAAAAAGTGCTTATGGAAACAATTGCCATTCACGGGAAGCCATGATGTGTCTACTGGTACGTAAATAGGTACTTCTCATTTCCGAGTCTTAACCAATTACAACGCCCTAAAGAACTGCGCGTTTGTTTGGCTGACCTACCGCATTCACTGTTAGAACTCGCTCTATAGTGATGATGATTTTCTTAACTTCAGAAAGAGAAGAAAAAACTGAGGAGCAAAGAGTTCTATAGTCAGAAGCCCACCTCTTAGTTAACGCATTCACTTGTACCGATGACTTACATTTCCTCTGCTGCCGCCTCCCTTCTCCCCCATGGGTTAAGGCACTACTCGCAGGTGTGGGGTGAGACGATGGCTCGTACGGTCGGCCCTGCTAAATCCGTCATCGACTTTACGAGAATGGGTGAAAGTATAACTTCGCGTCATTTTAACCACTTTTCCATCGTCCACCTGGTTAAATTTGACAAGTTTGTACTACTTTACTCAGTTGGTGTGGACCACTAGTTTGGAGCTAGAGAAATAAATCTTCATCCTCAAATCGCAGTTTTTTAATCATTGCGGGCTGATATTTTCAAAAGCCGCGGGAAAGCATACAATATTTTATGTGGCAAGTGTAAGATGATTTGTCAGGAATCGCAATCGAACGAATGGAAAGAGTTTTAATTGAATTGATAAGACCGGTAATGATCTGAAATGAAATGTGCACGCACGAGCAAAACGTGCAGAACTTCGTCGCTGCCACTAATATCAGTCATGTCACCTAATGTTACTAATTTTCCACCCTGTCCACGTTTATGCGTTTTCAAATTTCTCCGGTTTCTTCTCAGCGTTAACGAAAGAAAGATGTTCATCCATACTTGCGTTCCCGATCTTTTTTCACCTTACCCTGCGAGCAGTTGGTTTCTCGTTCGCTCCCCGAGAGAGAAACCACTGCGAGCAACCGTTTGATTTTCCATCGAGCATGTGCGAAGAACGTCACACCCCACGTGATGTATTTGACATCACTTCGAATTCGTTTTATTTCGAGGGAAATCATTACACAGCAGGCTTGCCCAAACGCAGCAGTTACGTAGCTGAACGCCCGCGCAAGCGCTAAAACAAGTTTACTAACTCGTTTTACCGGTTCAAATTTAATTTATTCGTCCTTGGCGCTGGACGGCGGCTCACTCAAAGAAAGTAACAGTGGCTCGCAGTGGTTTCTCTCTCGGGAAGCGTAGGAGAAATCAACTGCTCGCAGGGTATTTTCACCTATGAACAATGTCAGAAGCACGTGACCTTAAACCCTGTAACTTGCAACTCTTTTCCTTGGAACAAAACTTAGGATTTTAGGACACCAATTTATGCCCAAAGTATGCACAAAAATAAGATCGAGGTTGCACGCGCGGGAAAATGCACGAGCTACGTTTCATCCAAATAAAGGTCACGAGTTTCTGACAAGGCGTGTGTAAGCGGTTTAGTGCCAGGTAGG
>NC_090879.1:25802247-25804747 GCF_036669935.1 Montipora foliosa
TATAAATTATATTACACACTAAAAAAGCTATCTTCTGGTATTCTACTGCTTAGTTACACAAAAATTAACCCAAACTATAGCTAAATGAGTACTATAGCAACTCCCTCAACTTAGTTAAGCCTGCCCCAGTTCAAGACAAAGTCAGAGCAGACCTGAAAGACTTGAGATTTGACTCATCTTTGAGGCGGTTTTGTCAAAGCGATAAGGGTTTCTGGCTCAAACATTGCTTTATTTACTTCTGACTCAATTTTTTGTGGTGGTTCCAAATTTAACTTCTCATACTACTAATTAAAAATCAAAGGCCAACTACAAGTAGTTCAATCTCTATGTGGGTTTTGTAATCCTGACACATGTTTGAGAACCCCCACACTACGCAAGAAGAAGCGGCCAGCTTGTTATGATAATGCAAGTGTGACAAGCTGGCATGGTGATCATAAACTTCACCTCTCATCTCTGCGATTGTATGTGGGCTGAGTTCCAGTTGATATCAACCTGTCACTCTGAGGGTTTTTCTCCGGGTACTCCGGTTTTCCTCTCTCGTCAAAATTGATTCCCTTCTGGCTGAGGGACAATTGCCTTGCATGGGTAGACTCCCATTTATTTGTATCCTTTGGACTCAAAATGAGTTCTGATAAAACTGAGGAGAATAATCTTATATACTGTAGGCAATAATTATGGTGTATGTGGCCAGTATTAAAGTTGTAAGCAAGAACTTTATTGAAAGTTTTTGCAGTTGGTTGAGTCAAGGGGAGTTTTGCTTTAGTTAGTGATAGAAGTACAGATACAGATAATTAATTACAAATGTATTGTGGCTGTAAGTCCTGTTTAGGAGTCAAACCTTTTCCCACATTAATTTGCTAAAAGGCAATCAAACTTCCTTCTATGACAGTGCAGGGGATTCAATTAAAGCTGGTTATTGCCAATTTACATCATTGTACCACTGCCTGTGGGGGCTCTTACTGCTGTCTGTTCAACCAACGAGCAGTAGACTGTCGTGTTTTGGTTTGCACTGCGATCACTGCCACCTATTCCACCATTGCCAGCTGCTTAAGGATGAAGTTATTGAATTCCATGGTTATCATAGTGTTTTGTATAGGACACAAATTATAACTAAGTACGTTATTTCTAAATGATGGGTAGTGGTGACAGTGTGCAGTATTAACTTAATGTTGCAGTGTAAACTTATCTTAATCTGCAAGTCTCCATGAAAATGTAAGTTGTTCTTTGTTTTTGTGAAAATTAGAAAGACAAGAAAGGGAACAAAGAGAAAGGGAGGAAGCTATGGCTGCTGAAGATCTTGCAGATGAGGCAGAGGAAGCTGAAAGAGCTGCTGCAGAAGAAGCTCGTTTAGCAGCAGAAGCGGCAAAGAAGGCTACTGATGAGGCAGCTCGCAAAGCTGCAGTAGAAGCAGAAAAGAAAGCTCTGGCTGAAGCCATGGCAAACAAAGAAAAGAAGTTGCGTGCTAACTTGAAAGGAGCAACCAAGTCTAAGAAAGTGGAGAGGATTGAAGGAGCTGTGAAGGAAGCTAAGAATGCAAAGATGCCAGGTAAAAATACTTGCCGATAAAAAGCACCATAAATCCTGAACAATTAAGAGTGCATAGAGAGGTTTTTGTTGAAGAAATGCTGTGCCTAATAACCGAAAAACTATTCTTTCTTAGGCAATTTAATCCTTCAAATTTAATTCTTTTCTTTGTAGACCGTAACTAAGGGCAAAAAAATATATTTAAAATTGCACCTGTCCTTGTTTGTGCTTGCTTTTCTTACAGGGTTGAAAAAAGATATTGATGAAGCAGAGACAACACTGAAGAATGTCAAGGCTGGGGAGGACCTGAGGGATGCAATTAAGCGCCGTCATCTGGAAGACCTGGAGAAATCAATGGCACACATTCGTAAAAATGGCTGGGAGAAAGATTGGGCAATCGAACTGAAGGAAGGAGAGAAGCTGGCTCAAAGATTGCGTCGTCTTGAGAAACTGAAAGCAGAAATTATGGAATTAAAACAGAGTGTAATTTCTGAAATCAGGAGCTACCAGAATCCACCTCCAGCTGTACATAAGGTATGTTGGAAACGGCCGAGGATAATTATAGTCTGTTATGCATGTGTTAACACAATGTAACTTGAGTATTAAATTTTTCTTCACAATAACACCTGTCAGATTGTTTCTGGACTCTCAGATTGTTTCCGGTCTCTAAATTTTTCGTTTATTACACAAGTTTGACTGTCAAAGTTGTGTATTAAACAACTTTGACGGTCAAACTTGTGTAATAAACGAAAAATTTAGAGTCCGGAAACAATCTGACAGGTGTTCAATGTTTTTGCTGCCATAGTAGGGAGCTTAAGCTTGTGATGTTTTTGAGACACAGATGGCAATTGGAAGTGAGCTGCTTTCCCTTTTAACTTGTTTTCGCACAACCATATTAAGCACATGCAAATGGTTTATCAATCAACTGTGGCTGCAACTGAGTTCTGTGACAATTTGTGCAACAAAAAAGCCCCTT
>NC_090879.1:25809747-25889747 GCF_036669935.1 Montipora foliosa
AACATACCTAAAAATTGTGAAATTGTGTTTATTGGGGTGAAAATCACTTATTTTGGCTTGTTTCACACCCAGACTTACATATCTTTCTAATTGTTCGGAAAATATTAATGTTTGGTCCGTTAAAACTGAATTTTTGATTTACCCATGACCCCTTGCAGGCGTGGTCTTTCATACAGATAGTCAATTTTGAGGCAAATAAAAAGTAAAAACAGAAAGCTTTCACTACATGGAGGATAGCATCCCCTCATTTAGTTCTATTGACACCCTAAACGCTGGCTTTCTGCTCCACTTTTTTGCTCCACTTTACAATTTGAGGTCAGAGCAGATGTCTCTCTCAATTTCCTGAAAATTGCCCTTGAAAAGACATTGTGGACTTCCCAATAATATCCATAGAGGAAAGGTTACCAAGCCTTGTGAAGCACATGGAAATCATGGCTTCTTTGCGAAGTAGATTTGTGATGTTCACTGGCACTCAAGACTAGGTTCAATATGGCCCGGCATGTTAAAAAAAACGTAGCGACTCAGTCAAAGGCTAATATTTTCGCGACCCTGAAAGCTACGATGACGAAACTGTGGAAATAGCCATTGGAACTTGTGAGCATTCGGAAAATGCTTGGTTGGAACCCACTTACGCCTTGGTTGGAGCAGGAGCAACATTGAAAGAAGTGGTCTCGAAAAATATTATTGCGTAATTGCGGAACAGAAAAAGCGTAGCGACTGTTTTAAGGAGTGATTTCTCCATTCGTAGTGGATCCCTCAAACTAATTTTTCTGTATGTTAAAGCACAAGGTATGAGCATTTAGTTGAGATGGTTTTGAAGCCACAGATATCAATTGAAGACTTGTTTCAAACTATAACCTAGTGAGCGCCAGAATTCCAAAACACAGCGTTACAGTAAGGAAACTACGGAATTGTGAATCTTTTCAATGTGTTTTAATAAACTTGAACTGTTTTAATTTGGCTCATATGTAGTATTTACTGCGTGTTATCTCTGGTTATTGTCCGTTAATCCACATAATTGTTCTCTCTTATGAAAAATGGTTTTGAAGACTTTCAATTTGAAAATTGTGTTACGCGTTACACTCAAAATTTTCCTATTTTTCTATCCTTTTCCTTTGTTTTCTCAAAAAAGGAAAGTCGCTTACCCTTTTTACACCTTGTATGCTAATCAACAAGGATAACCTGAGCATTCAGCAAAAATATAGCTTCATTGAAGACGTTAAACTGAATAAATCAGGAAATGTTTCAGAGTCACCCCCAAGTGGGTACGGTGATTGTGCTACACATCCCCAGGACTCATGATTTACACCTTAAACGGTGAAAGCTCACACTGTGCTCACACCGTGGGAAAGGAATTTTGTCAAAATGTTTAACTGAAGTGGGCAGGGCATTCCCTCAATAATTCGAGCCCATTCCACAGATCTGTAGTTTTCGTACTAATTTGTGTAAGCCCAAATCACCATATATGGATATAAACAATAGGCATCCAAACAATAGCTAACAATATTGTTAATGATGGTTGGGGCTCTGTATGTGGGCTAGAAAGAATTTATGGCCTGTTTATGAGTTCTGCATGTATCTGCAAGGAATTTTTTTGTTTTGGCAAAAAAAAAAATGGCCCCTTGTTTCCTTGTGTCTCCATAGCCATAGTCATTTCTGAAACTTCCTAAAACATATGACTTTGCTCTCTGACAACTCTGCTGGCAAAGAGATGTATGGAGGGAAACATTACATCACAATAGAACTGATGTTATTGTTCCCTGCGCCTACAAGAGACCAATTAATTTCAATTATGTTGACAAAGGCAACTGAGGGGCCCAAGAAACTTAGCAGTCAGTCTAAATGTTATTTAATAAAATCATTTTGTAGCAAAGTTTCTATTTTTGTAGGTTGAATCTGTGGAAATTGTATATTATTTTTTCTTTATACAGTAGTATTTTAAATTATCAATCCTAACATTGGTGAACCTGCAAGTAACTAAACAGGAACTTAGAACATTGATATATTATGTACACTTGTGACAACAAATAATATGGTTTTGTTGCAGCCAGAAATATCGACAAATAGTACACAACAAATTGCAACAAACTTTATTTTTAAATTCTGCACAGTGTTTTAATAATAATAATAATAATAATAATAATAATAATAATAATAATAATAATAATAAATTATTGCACATTACAGAGCTTGGTTTTATCCTTGAATTCCATGAAGTGTTTGCTTTTCTTAACAAAAATCAAAATTAATGTATGTAGGTAACTGGTCTGTGCCCCTTTGTGAGCTAGTTCATGGTACTTTACACTCTAAATAGTGAGACCAAAATATTCAAATTTCGCATTTAATTAATATTGTGGTGTACATGAAAAAGGTGAGCTTATAAAGCATGTGAAACGGAATGTCCTATGGCTAGTACAAGAACGTTGGTGAATTTGTAATGAACATACACAACGATGGAAAAAAACTGTAGTCTCCTTCAGTTTGCTTTCAGAAAACTTTGATTCTTCGTTATTTTCTCTACAACAGATGGTCACTTTTTCATCAACTGGTAAGACATGCGCACAGCTTGGGCAACACTGAAAGAAAGAAAAATAAACCGAACATTAACAGCATTAATTTGTACATGATTAGGCCTTTGGAGGAAAAAGTAGTAGATAAATTTCACAAAGAGTTGAGATCTGACCTTAAACCAGCTACAAGACCAGCAGGCATAAACTTTCCTGTCCTCATAAACCTTGTCCCCATCACACCAGACAAAACCAATGATGTGGCTGCAAAGAATATATTTTATGAACAAACACTTTTTAATATCACCAAAAACAAAAACAAGTTCCAGTTAAAAAGTTCATGATCTTGATACATATTCGACATGTTTTGGGAAAAAAAAAGAGAGTTTATTTCACCCGGGGCCTGATTGTTCAAAAGCAGATGAACACTAACCCTAGATTAAAAATTAACCAAGGAGTTGATTTCTCTACTGCCAAATGCTGTTCAATGCTGATATTTGGCAAAACTTTACATTAGAAGAAGTCACTCTTGAAAAACAAAAATAAGCAAAAGAAACTTTCACCAAAAAGTTGAAAACATGAAACAAAAGGTTACGCTAATCCTGGATTAAGTTAATCGGCTTTCGAACAACTGGGTCCATAACTACATGTAAAATCATGGCTATTCAAAATACAGAACTTTGTGCTATAATATTGTTCTAAGTCTAGTGATTCTTCCGTCTTATTCAATATGGGTGAAGTATTCTATATGACTGGATTGGTAGAAACAGGTTTGAAGCAAAGATAGGGACACCTACTAGACTTCTCTCTCCCATAACTTGAACTCTCAGTAACTTGGATCTTTTCTGATTTGCCTTCATTAAAGGTCTTTGCTATTGTGAGTCAATAACATTTATTTTTTTCTCAGTGCACGAGCGAGAAGAATTCTGCAAATCCTGCAATGTGATTGGCTCTGGGAGCAGGCAGAATTGTTCTATCTTGCCCGCCAACCCGGGTGGAATCCTAGCTCTGATTGTGTGAGCTTGTGCAATGACCTTAACTTTACATTTTTTTGACACCGAATCCTTTTACATGCAGAAGTGTTTCAAAACAGATTTCTTTTAGACAAGGGGCGTGGCATTTCTCTTTGCGACGTTCAGTTTGTAAGTCACTTTCAGCATTCACTATCAAGCGCGATGCGAGTCAACAATTAAAAAAGTGATTTCAGAGAGGAAGAGAGAGAGAGAGGGGAAAAAAACTTATTTACCAGCTAAGGGTCGGTCTGTATGGCGGAAAACTGTGACCCTGGTCTTGAAAAAGCTGCAGCATTTTCAAGACTTCGGTCACAGTTTTTCACAAAATGGACCTCCCAGCTAGCAAATAACATATTTATTAGTCAAGCTGCACGGCAAGTCCTAGTGTCTATGAGTTTTCATCCCTTTTTGATCTTGATTCTCACACAAACCTGAAAAAGTGATTTTTTACACCTCTCAATCTTACCTAACATAACCCAAACATTCCTTGGGTATGCATTGGTCTGGTAAGCAGCAGCAGCAGAAATGCCACCAAATGCAAGTCCAGCAGCTAATGAAGGTATACTTCCTAGAATTGATACAGAGTTTTTATATTAATTTTAATTGGCAAAGCCTCCTTGACTGGTGCTGTAACACTGTCAGACTAGCCAGTAGGGAGCCAAGAAATTATGTCATCATTCCCTGAAGTCACTTTGACGAAGTCCCTGGTTCAACATCTCAGGCGCACTTGTAAATAGCCAACTTCTATCTCCCGCAACAAATTTTCCCTACCTCAAATATGTTGTTCACCTTTGTTTTGTGTCGATTCATTAGCCATTGCTGACATAGTGAAATCAGTACTTCGCTTGAGAGTGTATAAACGAGTACTGATTTCAGCAATGCATGGCTAACGAATCGACACAAAACAAAGGTGAACAACATATTTGAGGTAGGGAAAGTTTATTGCGAGAGAAAGACGTTCAGTTTTTCAACCTAACTTAATTTTCAACTCTTTTCACCGTTAAAATCTCTTACTACATAATAGTTATGCATTGCAAAATCGTGTTATGAGCTTGGGCGCCTGTGGTGTTACGTCTTCGCCGCCTAGTTGTGGTCTGACATCACCCACCGATATGGTGGAGAGGTGAAAAAATTGGTAAATCTTGGAAACGGTCCAGGCAAAAAAATATGATAGCCGGTCGACGCAGCCGTTTCAACAAAAACTGCGGAAAGATGGAACGCTTTCACAGCTAGTCTCTCGATTATGCAACTACGAGGAGGAAGATTTATATAGCAAAATTTGTTTGCAAAACTTGTTCACTATTTGGACAATTAATTCCTTTGGGAATCAGAAACAATTAAACAAGTACCAACCAGCTTTTGCGTAACCAATAACACCGCCAAGGGCTACAATTACAGAGAAACCATAAGAAAGGAGGTCGGGAGAAGACGCCATCTTGCTTTCCACAGTCATCGTTGACGGGGAAACTGGGAACTTGCCACCGGGGCTGTCACGCTTTATTGTCGGTAGACCCCCCTCCCTTCCCATGTTTACCCCTATTCTCTATTTACGAATTCCCCATAATACACTTTGTTTGCCCCCCAAATTTTGCATAAACTATTGTTTTCAAATGCTCTTGGGGACACTGCATATTTCCCAAGAGCATTTGAAAACAATAGTTTATGCAAAATTTGGGGGGGCAAACAAAGTGTATTATGGGGAATTCGAAAATAGAGAATAGGTGTGTCTGCGTCTGCTCTGCGTAGCTATCGTTTTCATCTGCTTTTAGCTCAGCGAGCTAGGGCCTTCGAGAAAGCAACGAAATAATCTTTTGAATCAGGGGAGGGGGTGGGTGGGGAAGGGGGAGGTTCGCAGAAGGTTGTTTCTCGCTCGCAAGGTTGAGCTCAATGAAAAAAAATGCAAATTAGTTTTAAGCACCAAGAGTCGCTCCTTCGACCAAAACGGCAATTCTATAAACAGCGGATCTAAAACAGTGGGCAATTAATTGCGAGCCCACTGTAAATAATCTCTTCCAGCGGTTCTCTTCACAAGAGGTGAACAGTGCTCTTGAGGAAAAGTGCAAAATGGAAGGCAGAGGGATTTCGTTTGTTGTTTGGCAAATTTGCTGTGCTTCCAGGTGACGAAATGGCTAGATCTACCTTAAGTGCCGACGTTGAGTTTCACATCCTTCATAACTATCCCTGGGCAAAGCTTCCGTCAAATGTCAAACAGGTAAATAAATCCAACGTATTGCTGTATTAAAGTTAATCATTACGGAGAGTGAAGTCAAAGTGCACGGAGGATCAAGTCATTTTTATCGAAAATCGTAACGCTTCAAGAAGCAACCAAGCTTCAGTTTGAATGGTCAGACACTTGTTTCTTATCTTCTGAGCTGTGAAGAAGCATCTGCCCTTCTCGAGAACTGAAGTATCTTTGGAGGGGAGGTCAAAGTTTCCGGGGGACTGGGATACGCTGTTAACACATTTGTCTGAAATTTTAACATTTTTGAATCATTCATACATGTGTTAAGCTTACTATGTTACGCTTTCGTTTTTAGTCGCTGTTTAACAGCCAGAAGGAGTGGGAAAAGTGTGTTTTTGATTACAGTGTGCGGAACCAGTTACGATATCGCGGAAATATAGGTGAGGTGTTTAACACGTCACTTTCACCTTTATCTTAGATCAGAGCATAACTCTTTCAAATTATCATTATGCTTATACGAGTTATAAATTATTTTATTATTCATCAACTTTTAAAAAAACGTATCAGGTGCTTACATAGTACAGTAAAACCTCGATTATCCGGACTCGTGGGGACTGGGCTAAATAGTCCGGGTAATCGAGAGTCCGGATAATGAAAAATATGAATATTAATGAGCCAAAAAACAAAATTGATCTTTGCTGAATAAAGTATGAATGGAGGGCTTTATCAAGCTGTTCATTATGTACCACTTTCAATGAATTTCGTTTTTGTCCTTCATCACTCACTAACTTGTCGGCGAATTTCATGATTTCATCCTTGTTTTTAAAATAATCGACTGTTTATATTTTATGGAGATGATGAATTTGTTTTGGCGCGAATCTTCGTTGTGTTCTTCAAACCACGCCGATTAAGCTAATGGAGCATGGAATTTCACTCAGCAGTGTAGCACACTGAGCCAATCAGACCTCAGTCAAATGCACTCTATTAGTTATGGCACGTCTTAGCATGAAACGTGTACAGATTTGTATTTTGAAGCAAAAAAATGCAGTTTGAACCAGACTTTCTTCTCATAATTTGAAGGAAAAATATTTTGCTGGTGATCATAAAATATGACTCACAAGTACACACAAGTACTGCGGGCTCGTATTATGCTTTGCTAAACCGCTGACAACATAATGCAGCACGATGTTTTTACGACTAAAATTTGGGAAATTGCAATGAAATTTAACTCCAAGTTCCACTGACTGTAGACAACTGTATTAGGTATTCTTGACTTCCATGATTCACTGGATTTTTTTCATTCACTGGAAACAAAACACAAACATTTACAGAAGACTTTGTAATGAACTCTGAACTCTTTGTCTTCTTCCCTTTTTGGCCATTGTCTCTTTCTTCTCTCCGGGTATGGCAAGGTCGAAAGGTATAGCTTTGTTCTCTTTCTTCTCTCCGGGTATGGCAAGGTCGAAAGGTATAGCTTCACCATAGTTATCTCAGTTGATTATAGCTTCATTACAGTATTACATCCATAACATAAGTTCAATCACAGCCAGCCACAAGGGTAAGCCCTTGGGCAAAAGAGTTTTCTCGATTACTTACAAGCCTGCTTTTATACTTTTACTCTAAGCATCTAGAAAGTTCTGTTGCTATTAATAGTGTATTACAAGGTGTATTATTTGTGGAAACTGCTGAGTCTGGAAGGTAAGGCAATTCTAGAAAGGCAATTCTAGAAAAGGCAATTCTAGAAAGGCAATTCTAGTAAGGCAATTCTAGAAAAGTCTGGGATTGCATGACATATAAACTAAAAGTAATTCTGATGGTCATAACAATATTCTTATAAGAAATGATTTAGAAATACATGAAACAAGAAATATAAGTGACAGAAACCGACGTTTCGGTGCATCTTGCGCCATTATCAAGGTTACAAAGATAAAATGCGGTTTGTGAAAAGGCTAAGTACAAAAGAATTTGCACAAAAGAGTGCCAAGCTAATTACATGAATACTTTAGCACAAAGAGAATCCGACCGTATATTCAATGCTGGTTTAAGATATTGAATACACAGCATTTCATTAACAAGGCAGTCAAATTTGTTCGTTCATTTCTTGATTACATTGAAGCGTGCTAAGAAATTGTTCGGAACAGCAGTGTTATGTTCTTTGCAATAATACCTGTAAATAGATGACGCCTTTTGACACCTTCACACGCGCGTTGAGGGACACCGTCAAAAGGCGTCATCTATTTACAGGCATTATTGCAAAAAACAACACTGCAGCAGCTGTTCCGAACAATTTCTTAGCACGCTTCAATGTAATCAAGATATGCACGAACAAATTTAACTGCCTTGTTAATGAAATGCTGTGTATTCAATATCTTAAACCAGCATTGAATATACAGTCGGATTCTCTTCGTGCTAAAGTATTCATGTAATTAGCTTGGCACTCTTTTATGCAAATTCTTTTGTACTTAGCCTTTTCACAAACCGCATTTTATCTTTGTAACCTTGATAATGGCGCAAGATGCACCGAAATGTCGGTTTCTGTCACTTACATTTCTTGTTTCATGCATAACAATATTATTAATAATAAAATTACAGGATAATTAAAACTAAAAACTTGTAATAGTGTGTTTTAGAGTTCTTTCATTTATTGAGTGTCTTTACTCTAAATAATAATTATTTTATTTTTCTTAGTGCGGCAAGTCAGAAGGGATGAGAGAAAGTATTATGAAGATTTACTGCAGTACAGTAAACAACATCTTATGGTGAGCTTGAGGAAAATATGCAAGAGACAGGGTTTTCAGATGCAGGTTTACAGCAGACAGCCTTGTCTGTAAAGTAGGATCGTGGTAAAAATAAGGAAACTGGTTTTTCTGCTAACAAACTGACTTTGCCTGCAGGAGTGGAGCCGATAAAGACAGCAAAGTACAGCTGTAAGTGGTGATAATTTTCGCTCGGAGCAGACTGCTTCTGATATTTACCCTGTCTGTCGTGACAAAAAGGTCATAATATGGAACAAAATATCTCTGGAACTGCCACACGTGTGGGACATTAATACTGTTTATTAATACTGTATGCCTAAAAGTTTGTCTCTTCAATCAATATGTTGGTATTTTCCAATTCTAACCAGAACGTCAGCCAGACCTTTCAATTCGTTAATTTGAACAACACTTACATGACACCAGACTCTTTTTGTTTTTAACTATTCACTGTGTAAAGTGGTTATTTTTAAGTCAACACCATCCTCTTCTTTTCAAAGAACTTTTATTATGTAATTAGTTATACAGTGTATCACTAACTAACTATAAATAATTTTTATTAGTCTTTAATATTGCACTAAAGAATGTATTCTTTCTCTTCAAACCGTGTTAACCAACTTTTTTTATTGAAAAATGATTGTGGATAAAATTTTGCCCATGTTTTATTGAATTTCCTGCCACTTACTGGTAATATCAAAAGAAATTTGAAAGCTATTCCTTGCCTGTTTGCTTTAATTTGAATCTCATACACCTAATATGCAAATGTTACCCTAGCAGGTTTCTTTTGCATATAAAGTTTGTTTTAGTGTTAACCAATTTATTGACACCTCAAACACCCTAGGATGTCCCAGCTGACAAGTATAATAATCATATGGCGTTAGACAGTAGGAGTAAAATCTGTTAAGTTTCACTTCCAGTGATCAATGGGTTAATGAAATAATATTTAGCTAAGCACAAATGAATGGAGATTTTGTGTCAATTAATGGGAAAAGGTGTACTTTTACTATACTTTGTGCAAAACCTAAATTGTACAAGTTTGCAACTTTGGCCTTGCCTTTGGTAAGGAACAGAACGTAAATGACTGTTGAAATGAATTTGGTGGGTGCAGGGATGGCGTAGTGGCGAGAGCACTCGCCTCCCACCAATGTGACCCAGGTTTGATTCCCAGACTCGGGGTCATATGTGGGTTGCGTTTGTTGGTTCTCTACTCTGCACAGAGAGGTTTTTCTCCGGGTACTCCGCTTTTCCCCTCTCCTCAAAAACCAAAATTTGATTTGATTTGCGTTAACTTGTTAATTTCAATTTACAGTGTCTCCGATTAGTGCTCTACAGCGCTAGAAGATTAGACACTTAAATAAAGTTCCTTTCCTTTCCTTTTTTTTCCCTTTTTTCCCTGTAGCTGTTTCCCTACCATTTGTCAGATGTGATTGTGAAAGGACTGCGGATCACTCCATTCTCATATTATTGTAGCATCATGGAGAACATCATGTCCAATGAAAGGAGTTATGACTCATTGCCTAACTTTACTGCGGCTGATTGTGAGTGCAAATTTTATGTCTGTATAAAAATGTTAGAGAAGTACCTGGCTTTGACAGGTATCCCATTCATGATTTCCAAAGATATCAGTGATGTAATGCGCAATTTTGATATCCAACATGAAGTTTATTAAGCTTTTGTTACCATATCCAACAATAAGGCAAGTGTCAGGGCTAGCATATTATTTTTGGTGAGCAGGTAAATGTATCTTCACTTGAGAACTGGAGTTTGGAATCCCGACACTTTGCGGCATAATTTGATTGTCTGTATTCCCAGATGCAAGTGAAGTTTGGGAGCTGCACAATGGGACACTTCATGACACTTACATGTATCAAAATTGTCATGCATCTATTTACAAGCATTTGGACAAGATGTCCAAGATGCAACAATAGTTTAATATGCATTTCTTAAGATTTTTTCTGATTTAGTTGGGAGGTGCCTTGCATGGGACTCCAGGTCCCGTTTGCACCTTACCTTTTGGCATGTACTAAAACCAGGAACACTGCAACACTCCGGAACACGGGAACACCGGAACACCCTGGAAGTAACCCCAAACCCTCAATTTGGCTAACCCCATACCTACAGTAGCTAGGCCTTAAGTTGGTTTTTAGGCCTAGGGTTAGTAGGGTTAGGGTTAGGGTTAGGGTTAGAGAGAGTTTTAGGCCAATAAAGTTGAAAAAACAAAACAAAACATGTCTCACTCTTAAAACTTGATTAAGATTGTACAATGTCTATTTTTATAGCTGTGATTTGCAAGCTACATGTAGCTATACTAGCCAGCACAAGGCAAAAAAATCATGTACATCTACATGCATGATCACAGAATTATACTGACAGTGGCTGGAATAAATAATTAGTGTCTTATGTAACATGAAGATTGCATCCATGTGATCTGTCTTATCGAAGTATTGTGTGCAGGCACAATTTTGGCAACTCTCGGTTTGGAGAGATCCAAACAAACTGAAAGATATGGCCTAGTATTATGATCCCAGAACTTGTAAAATTTCTTTGTTTTTAAAGGTCTACGTCTTCTGGCAGTTGGCAGGAATCAGTACATTGAACTGATGAATACATGTCGTTCATCCAAGGTATATTAATATTATATTAATATTATTAATATTAATTTTTGTAATACTGTATATGAAATACCTAGTTCATTTCATTGAAGATATTCATTTGGTGACATCTACAATACATTGTACACTGTAGATTGCACAGTCATGATTTAAAAATTCTTGCATAGTTATCTAGAAGAGCTAAATTTTGCAATTGAGATTGCTATTTTTCCATGCTAAGGTTTTTGCCCTTAACTGTACTTAATTAGTATATTAAAAATGTAAGATTTTTATAATAAAGAGGATTGTTACTTTGGATTTACTTGTTCTGCATTTTTGCCAGTCAAACAAACAACAATAATACAACATGTAATAATAATACTTCTTACTATATATCGTGTATAGCTGCATTAGGTGTCCTTCTGTTGAATTTCCTTTGCATTGATTCTAAGTTGATTTCTACATGTAAGCCTCTTGTTATACTCTCTAGAAATTCTTCAGAAAGAAGCCTGTCAGAGATCTATTACCCACAAAACCTGCTGTTTTAAAAGTCCTTGAACCCTGGTGGATGGTGCAAATTGGTTATGTGACAGAAGACGACATTAGGGTAAGCCTTGGGGCTGGTATGCAGTGCTTACAATGACTTCAAACAGAGATGTGAGTGGAAGAATCTTCCCTTAACTGTGGACTGCCAGGCTTTGCACAGGTCATGGAAACCCTGGAAAGTCATGGATTTCCAATTGTAAAATCCAGGCTTGCAAATTTTGGGAAATAAGCACAGCCTCACCTCACCTTGCCTCTTCCCACCTCCACACGTTTTCTCCAACTCTCCCTATCCCTCGCAGAAGCTCTTGCTTGTTCCCACGACCTCCAGCCTGCGTGCGATCTTTCTTTCTCCACCGTTCTGTGCCAGCTATAATAAGCACAAGTCATGAAAAATCAGTGCTATCTTTTGTGTTAATTTTCAGAAAACAAATGCTACAACCAGTCTATTTGTACATGTATCCTATTTTCGAGAGCCCTCCGTTTCATTTTATGGGCCATGTACATTTCAGGGTTTCTTAGGTCATGGATTTTGTGATAAAATTATATAGTCCATGAAAGATCTGGAAAAGTCTTGAAATGTTAGGACACAAAAAGTGTACGAAAGCTGGACTTCTTTGGCTTATTGGAACCAAAATTTGAGGTCTCATGTTACTGTGCCCTTCTGAATGATTGTAACTTTCAACCCACATTTCGCTTTTTCCTGACGCCAATCATGTTTCTAGTAACAGTTAGTTGACCATTAAAAACAGAAACCAACAAAGTTGATGGAAATTAACCAATCACAACACTGGATGTGACCAACTTTAACCATCTTGCTCAAGTGATTAACAGCAGTGAAAAACAGCTGTTGATTGAAATTTGAACTTCAGAGTCATACCTTCAATGAGTGATTGAGTAGATTGAGTGACTGCATGAGTTATTGCACTGTTACATAATCCCTTATTAATGCTGATTCATTACTTAACTATCTTTAATTACATGAAGATGTGTTCCAACGTCGAACATCAGGCCATTGATAAAGTTATAGACAAGGGTCCTCTGCAGGCTGGAGTATTGGACTTCAAAGTTGTTCAAGGTAACACAATGCAAATTTTACAGTCTGTGAACCGGGTATTTTTTTCATTAACCAATTGATAGTAAAATCGTCTGGCATTTGGCAGAGTAAAATACTTAAGTATGGACGGTTCAGGCCGGATTGGGAGTCAAGGGTTTAATTAATTAATGGGGACATTAATTAATTAATGTGAGTGATAACTCCCAGGGGTTCCCCATTGACGAGTAAAAACGTCTGGCCTAGTAAAATCGACTACTAAGTATGATTGGTTCAGGCCGGCTTTGAAGTGAAAGGGTTTAAATTGGTATTTGTTCTAGTTCTAATAATGTTATTTTTTCCCTTTCTTTCTCTGTTTTGTGAGCCTTTTGTGAGAGTATTCATGAGAGTGTAAAGAAAGGATTTTGGATTGATGATTGCTGGTGGTGAGGAGGGCTAAAAGAACTTGTCATGCATGGAAGGATAAAGCAAAAATTATTCACGATGTTATACACACATCTTGCTGTTGTTAAAATTAATTATAGCTACAGAGGAAATTATATACTGTTAATTGACAGTTATGAACTGCTTTGCACGAATGACACTGAGGGTTTTGAAATGAATGTTTGCCCTGCCTTTAATGCTGGAAAATATTTAGACACAAAATTGTTGTTTACATGTATGATGACTCAACCATTTGATTGACAGGTTTGTACACTAAGGGTCTTATTTACATTGACGTGCCAATTGCTGATGATGATTATATAGTAGGTGAGTGGATTGATATCTATAAGAAGATAGTTTTGAATGACAAATGTTCCTGGGTAGGGGTCCTGCCTGCTCAAGTGTCATATATACCGGTGCATGTATATATTTCAACTTCAAAGTAAAGAACAGTCCAACAGCTCTCTTATCCCAGTCCCAACTCAAGTCCTTTGGGCGATGTACATGTAACACAAGTGAATATTTATTATTTTATTATTTTATTTAAAATTTATGTTACTTGCACTGTGTTGTGTCTTGCCTTTTGACAGGAAATTATATTCAACTCAAAAACAAACTAAGGAAACTTTTTCACTTTAAATTTGCAGTCCCTCCCTTGGAAAATTTTGTGATGAACAGAGTTTTAGGAGACTATTTTGAAACTCTGATGTATAAAATATTCGTGTCAATAGACGAACACACAAACATTGCTGAGGTAAGTCTGAGTTTCTTCACCTTTAGTTACTATTTTTTGAAAGCCATGCAAATGAATTCATCATGTTTTGCACAGCTTTCACTTTCTTTCGTGTACATTGTTGTGCAGTGTTGGTCTAGAAAGTTTAAAAAATCGCAATGTTTTGGATAATAATTAATTTGTTCTGTGAAATTGAGGAGCATGCGTGGAGCATTTGTGGTAGCCTTGCCTTCCACCAGCTTCTTAAAAGTTGAACACCATGACCTGGCGCAATGTCCTTTAAAATGTTAATATGAGTTGAGTTTGATGGTTCTCTACTCTGCTCTGTGAGGTTTTTCTTCAGTCCTCTGGGTTTCTCCTCTCATTACTAAGAAAACGCTTTGCTCTGCTTTAATTTGATTTGATTTGATTTGATTTAATCAAGCAATTTCAATTACAGTCTCTTCAAGTAGTTGAGAGATTATCCATGGTCATGTCAACTTGAAACGTGCCTGGATAAAATGGTCCTTCTTCTTGTTCTTGTTCTCCTTGTCCATCATCATTATCATCTAATTTCTTCTTCTTTGTTGTCTTCTTCTTCTTCTTCTTCCTTTTTCCTTCTTCATCATCTTTGTCTTCATCTTCGTCTTCATCTTCATCTCCGTTGTCATCGCCTTCTTCATCTTTGTCTTCTTCGTCATCTCCTTTGTCTTCTCCTCTTTTTTCTTCTTCTGCTTCTTCTTCAAAGTTTGGCTAAATTCCAAATTCATTAAATCCTTGACTAAATGCATGTCTGGTGAAATGTTTTCACTCACCTCAGACACAAATCAACATTAAGTTTGGCAGCCAACACCAACATAATTTGTGAGTTAATGTTATTGCAACATGTTGCATCCAGCACTGATAGGTGATTTTCTGCAAACATTTTGCTTTAGTTTGTAATGGGCCTGACTAGTATTTCATATTGTTTCATATTATTGTTCCTTTTTGAAAGCTTTCACTGAAATTTATATTCATAGTTTCTATGCTCTTAATTTTCAGTTAGCAAGTGTATTACAAATTGATTTGCAGTTGGTAAAGGTGAGCTGTCTTTTACATTTTCATTTTAATCAATTAGGTGATGAAATCTTAATTATTAATTTTGTCTAGAGATGCAGGACAGTAGTTAGATGGACATGCAATTTTGATATCCAGTGTGAAGTTTTTCCTTAAGTCTAAGCATTCACTACCTATTTCCAACAATCAGGTAAGTGTTAGGATTTAAATTACAGCATTATAAATTATTTAGGTGAATTATAATTTGCTCCATTTATGTTAACTTGAAGGCAGAGTTTAACAAATAATTGGCAAAATTAAGAATAATTATCAGCTGTTATTAATTATCAATTTATTGAACGAAGTGATGTATGAAATGAATCAGATAATTTATTGAAATGCAGATATGAAATCAAGTAAAGCTATGATCCTTGCAGTTATGAACGCAATTGCTTTGCAATTGTGTAGAGAAGGCTGAAAAATTCAGGACTTCAACGGGGTTTGAACCCGTGACTGGGTCACCAGTTCAAACTCTTGTTGATGTCCTGAATTTTTCAGGCTTCTCTACGCCATTGCTAAAGTTGCATTCATAACTGCGAAGGTCATAGCTTTACTTGATATCAATTTATTGCTGTCTGTATTCCTTGATGCAAGCAATTTTAGTGTTAATAAGGAGGAAAAAAACTAGGGGACACTTATGATGCTTACTAAACTCAGAGAGCATTAATTTTAATCATGTGCATTTCTGTGCATATCTGTGAATAAAAAAAAAAAATGAAACATTATTTCGGATACAGTAAACACCCGCATATAAGAACACTTTTTTCAGGTTTAAGGCTGATCGTGTTCTTATTTGAGGGGTGCTTAGTGAGAAATCAGCCTGAAAGTGTTCTTAAAGTGTTCTTAAGATTGGTTTTAGAAATGCTTCAAATTATATATTACTAGAGGTTTAATTAACATACAATGCTGCTTTGTAATGGTCCTGAACACCATAGTACTTTGATATAAGTTACTGTATTGTATTGTTTCCTTATCCCAATACCCTTTCCCGTTGTATTAAGAACATGTTTTATTTATCAGGCTGAATTTGTTCTTATTTATATGGTGATTTATTGGCAATATTTCAGCCTGATGTTCTTAATCCACTGGTTCTTACAGGGGGTGTATTAGAAAAGCATTCTGTGTTTTGATTTGTCTGAGGATGGTGTCTGTATTAAAGTGTGGCATTCTATATCCTATAATTTCAAAAAGTTTAATAAGGTTCCCGTGACCCAATTATGGCCTTTTTGCATCCAAGTTTTTTTAAGGTTGATTTTCCCACTTACCATGCACTCATCAAAATAAATTAATATTTATTTTTCTTTAGTGTCGTAATTAAGTTACTATGGCCAACACAAACACATGACTAAAGGGTTCAAAATCTAAATATTATTCTTTTGTTTGTTCAGAATGCTGTCTCAGTGTATATTCGACTAGGATTTGCCCACAAGAAAGGAGTAGAAATTGATGAATCAAAACTACATAAGTCCTGGACAGAAAAAGTCAATAATTTAACTATTAAAAGGTGAGAGAGTTGTGGTGGCCGCAGTAACTTACAGTGTGTTGTTTGTCTCAAGATGAAGTCACTTTTGATTTATTTAAAAAGAATTTCACAATGAACAGTACTGTCATTGAAACTAAAACTAAACTTTCTTTTGGGCTGTGAATCTCTCAGAGGACAGTAAGTACTGTTCATGAACTATCTTTGGTTCTCATAAAACAAAATCCAATAGCCCTTAACAGTTTTTCGTCCTATGTGATTTTACAAAATTTGTGTGTGGGCTGAATTTCAGTTCGCCACCTGCTTTGTTTCCTGTTAGTCTTGTTTTCTCCCTTATCAAAATCGACTCTCAGCTAACTACATCTGACGGATGTGTTGCTGTGCTTTGGAATTATACACGGACAGTATAGCAGTTGCCATATGGTTTTGGGCTGCTCTTGTAGAGCTTTTCCCTCGTAACCCAGTTCCCAGACTGCAAGGAAGGTTATTAGCGTGGCTATGTATTGGCTATAAGGATCTATGATGATGATGATGATGATGATGATGATGTATTGCTGTCATTATCTTCCTGCTGGTGCTTCATTTATTTTTCTCGTCTGATTCTGTTCTTAGATACAGTAGTAAAGAAAACCTCTTGTTGTTAGATCTGAATAATCTACCGGACAAACCCAACTCTGTGTTGTCGTCATCAGACAGTATACCAAATGAGTCACAGGAAACCAATGGTGAATTATCAACACCAGGTACAGTGTATGATACCAGCATTCGTTACTGGTGTATGTTAAACTTTTGAGAGGTCTCAAGAAATGTACAAAAGAAATGTAGTGCACCTTTATTCACGAGAATTGCCTTTTTTGTTGCCAAGGCCTCTCACAGAAAAAGGCACAAGAATCTTCTTCTTTCCATATATCTCGTGTAAGACTACCTTGTTGTGAAGGAAAAGTGTTTACTTAGCAGTTTGAAGAGAAGCATATGACATTGAAGCGTGTAACTTGGCAACTCTTTTCCTTGAAACAAAGCTGAGGCTTTTAGGACACCAATTTTATGCCCAAGTATGGACACAAATAAAGATCGAACTGCACCCGCGGGAAAGTCAGGGTTGTAACGAGGTATTATGGGATCAGGGATCAAAGGCCTGAAGGTTTTATTCAACAGGGAAATCTTTATCATTTTTGCCTCAATAGCCCATCTTCTAGTCTATCAGCTAAAAAATCAGTACTGAATATTGAAAACGCTTTGCATAATGAGCTACCTGCGAGACTTTTAGAATTCGAAATTTTACAAAGAATGTACGGTATGGGTTTCTTCAGCGCTTTTGCCCACCCAAAAATTTATCGGTTTGGAAATTTGACTGAGTTAACACGTTCTTTTACCTGTAAACAATGACGTTAGCAAAGATTTCAGCTGTAAGAGAACATCTTGAAATGCATATCAATGTAATAAATCTAAGCTATTGGCCAATATTTCCACCTTAGTGTGCTCAAACTCTCCACTAGTTTTTTCAAGTGTAGTTGAAGTTGATTGAGTTAAGTCGCATCTTGAAAATGAGTTAGGCAAACCTTTCTTCCTTTGCTCTTCATGAAGTTCTATGGTACATTATTGTCCGAAAAAAAATGTTGTTAATAAACAGATGTAGCACAAAGGTAGCCAAAATACTTTCATGCACACGGGACACAATCCCTTTAAGCTACATGTAAATGTAGGCTTAACTTTGAGCTGTGGTGGGCGCCTTACCGTGCAATCTCGTCCTGCAAATGGGCGCTTTATTCGAACAAAACAGTATCATTTCAAAACCCATCTGAAAGCACTTAACCAGTTGCCTATTAATAAAACCTGACAGAGGCGAATTCCTCTTTCTTGTGTCCTTTTTTCTTTTCAACTTTTTCAGTTGAAAGTACCTCTATGGGAACACACAAAAGAATTGCTTTTCTGTTTGACTCCACGCTGACTGCATTTCTTATGATGGGCAACTTATCACCGGTAAGGTGGGATCTATCTATACTTTTGCATGAATATATCTTATTACACTAGCATTATTTCAGTCCCAGGGCGTGTATTGGTTTTTCATGGAAGACCTAGAAATTAAAACATACCAGTCGAAAAAAATTCAATCTCAAGGGCTGATGTATAGCACCTTTTTATGGCCTTAAAACTTCTCAGGCCAAAATGTACTTTGCACCTTCTAAAGAAAGATGTAACTTCAAGTTACTGAAAGTTTGGCAATAGACCAATTTCGATATTTTAAAATTCAGTCCTAAACAGAAAGCATCATCTCGAGGCTCTGGGGAACAAATATAAGGATTTGTATGAGTTTATTCCCCAGAGCCTCGAGATGATGCCTTTTGTTTAGGACTGAATTTTAATACATCGAAAGTGGGCTATTGGTAGTAATTTATTTTTCGTCATGAAAACATGCCGAAGAGATTAGGCTTTTGGAGCCAAAAACGTTTCCTTTAAAATTTTTTTTTTTCGAAAAACGCTTTCATTTTTCGCAGCTATCAATCAGTCACTGTAGCAGAATGGGTAGGTGATTGACATCCGCCATTGTGTGATTGGCAGATGTCAATCTACCCTGTTGGGATGCGTGAGTTGGTCAGGAAGCCTTTGAAAGCGTTGGCCCAATTTTTCAAATGGTTAATGGTTTATGCAAAAGTCTCATAAAACTGAAAAACGAAAATTTATGCTACCATCATGATCCCAGTCATTTGTCATTACGTGTAGTAGCTTTGTTGCTTATATTAATTAAAAGAAATAAAATACGTGGTTTCATTTTCAGGGTTTAAAAAGTCATGCAGTCACTATGTTTGAAGTTGGAAAGCTTACAGACGAATCTTTAGACAGCTTTCTCGGTGAACTTGAAAAGGTATGGGTTTTTTTTTTTCTAAACAAAGGAGGAAAAAACAGGTTTCAGTTACAGTATACCTCGTGTTCAAGGCAAAACCTGAAAATCGAATGCTGAGAATAACCGAGGCATGATATTTTTTGGAAGTCCCAATTTGAAACGATTTTTGTAGGCGAAAGGTCATTGCATTCATGAATTCGCAAAGAAGTTGCAAGAAGGGGACTGGAATCCATGGCCGTGCGACTGCGCTGTACACTGTTCTACCGCTGGCCATTGGTTCGAGTCTCGTTCAAATTTTTTTGTCGGGCGGTAAGTACTTCATGTATCCCTTATTATAATGTATTTAAATATAAGGTATTTAGACAAATACTCATACACATCCGTATACATATAGATAATACATGGGTATATATGTGGTACTCGCGGGAATATGTTATAGTTTAAATACACTATAATAGGGGATACATGAAGTATCTAGGTGTCGGGCTTCTTTGCCGCTGCTCAAGTGTGGTGACCTTTGGCTTTGAAAAATCTCTGGAAATCATGGAAACCATGGTGGAAAAAAAAAACTTATTATAATCGCAAAGAATTTGCTTCACAAGAACTCAGAAGAGGAGATCAAGGATATCCTCCTGGATGGGACAACCCAGACGCCGTGTTGGCACACGGTGAAAGACCTCCACAAAGCAGTTTTTTCTGTGCAAAAAGGAAAACATTACCCTGCGAGCAGTTGGTTTCTCCTACGCTTCCCGAGAGAGAAACCGCTGCGAGCAACTGTTAGTAGGGAGCTTAAGCAACGAGAACGGCGACGGCAACGAGAGCGTCATCTCAAAATATAAATTTGCGTTATTTTAATCGCTTTGTGACTATTTCAACGTTTTTAATATGACAAGGGTGTGGTAATTCCTCAAAAATGACACCAGTCGGAATGGCACTCAATTTCGGGGAGAAAATGAAAATTTATCCTCAAGTGCTGACGTTCTTCATAAAACCATAAACTTGGCTATTTCACGTTGTTGTTTTGCTGACGACGACAACGAAATGGACAAAAGTGAAAAACGCACGTGCAGGGCGTGCAAAGCTATTGTTTTTACCCACTAAATATGCAAATTTGTGACGTTCTCGTTGCCGTCGCCGTTGTCGTTGCTTAAGCTCCCTAGTTTCTTTGAGTGAGCCGCCGTCCAGCGCCAAGGACGAATAAATTAAATTTGAACCGGTAAAACGAGTTAGTAAACTTGTTTTGGCGCTTGCGCGTGCGTTCAGCTACGTAACTGCTGCGTTTGGGCGAGCCTGCTGTGTAGGGATTTCCCGCGAAATAAGACGCAGTGATGTCAAATACATCACGTGGTGTGTGACGTACTTCGCACATGCTCGATGGAAAATCAAACGGTCGCTCGCAGTGGTTTCTCTCTCGGGAAGCGTAGGAGAAACCAACCGTTCCCAGGGTAGGAAAACATCGGCTCGTTGGAATATGCTTGCCAAAGCATACAATTGCGCAGCATAATTCAGAAGTTATCACCACCAGCCAGCGGTACAATCAAAGTCTTTGTTTGATAGCTTGGCACATTCACAACAACAACAACAACAACATCATACATTATTTTAATCTATCAGCTCCTCAGATTCTGCCGTAAACATCGGTGTGTTTTTTGATAAACATATGCACTACGAAGCTCAAGTTAGTGCTATCTGTGAAGCTTCTTTTTTTTTCATCTGCGCAATATATCTCGCTTGAGGAAATACGTTTTTACTGAAAGCACCAAGGTTCACGCTCTCATCACCTGCAAGCTAGACAACTGCAATTCACTCCTTTATCTGCTTTATGGCATACGGCAGTATCCTATTCAAAGGCTCCAGATGGTACAAAATTGCGCCACAAGGCTGGTATTTAACAAAAGAACGTTTTAGCATGTTACACCTCCTTAACTGCATGATTTGCATTGGCTCTCCATAAAACAACGCGTTGTCTTCAAAATCTTGGTAACTGCACACGAGGCACTGAATGGACTCGCTCCTGGCTATATTACCGACCTTCTTGGCAGATATGTTCCAACGCGACTTCTACGATCCTCTAATCAGTTGTTACTGAATGTTCCAAGTACAAACACTGTTTCGTATGGAGAACGCACTTTCAGCGTTGCAACGCCGAAACTGTGGAATTCTGTTCCATTCGAAATTAGATCTGCCGAAAACTTGAATCAATTTAAATCTAAATTGAAAACCTAACTTTCCGTGGATCTTGATATTATTTCACTTTTTATTGTTAATAATCTCTGTTTATAGTTTTTAGGATCTTTTTTATATTTCTATGTAGTTTTAATATTTCTTGTTAAGCGCTTTAGAGCTTTGTATAAAGCGCTATGTAAGTGATGAATTATTATTATTATTATCTTTGCGCAAATTTCTAAAATACAGTAATACACAACCCACATCTCAGTATTGCAGCTGAGCGAGGCCACGTCCCTTTAAACCTCGACGACGCCAACGGTGTTGTGGCTGTCCTTTTCTCTCCAGCAGAAGTGGCCAGCTTGGCGTAATGTCTCTAAAAAGGCTTGTGGTGTATGAGGCCACCCAAGCAGAAACAGCCACAAGTCAAAAAGGGACTTTGCCGAGTGCTGGAACATATAGATGTAAAACTGTGGCTTTGTAAGTTCCATTCGTTATTCTTCAGAAGAGAGTAACATCTAATCTATCTCAATCGTGGCGTGCTTACAAGCGTGTTTTTGCGTGAATTTGTTTTTTTTTTGCGTCTGTGGCGATTAGTCTTTAGATCGGATTGACGGCGAGTACAAATTTTCAGCTTCGAGCACGCGCATTGGGGTTTTTGGAGTCGAGTTGTCATTTCTCAAGTGCGCCGACGCAAGACTTGAATTCATGCTGCGATTTGAAGGTCGCTAATGTGGCTTGTTGCCCGTGCATAGGTTGACAGCGTGGCTGAAGGAGAAGCTCAGAGATACTTTGACCATGCTATCACCCTGAGGGACACCATCTTGTTTCTGAGGTACAACAGGGACCTCGGTTTGAAGCCGGATCAAGTCCCTGCTAAGGGCTTAGGTGAGTGACCATCCTTGGAGCCAGTTCCCTATTTAGCGATCATGATATGTTACGCGCGAAGGAAGATCGAGCGAACCTGTGCGGACCCCTTTTCAAAAATCTTTTTTTAGACGGGACTTCGTCGGTCGACAGTCCTCTGTCAAGCTTTTGACCGTCAATGTCTTACTCCCCTGGAGGTACCTGGCGGCTAGCTTTTTCATTCTCCCCATCTATCTTGAAAAGTGTTTCTGGTTTCAGCAATGATACACTCTTTTACGCTCCAACCTGGAGGGTCAGGCGTTTCAATTAGAGTAGCCTTTTACCTGAAACTGCCCGGCATAGTTGAATCCACCATTTAGGGACAGAGGTCCCATTTGGTCTAGCTTTCAAGATCCCTTAGCGCGCAAATGTCACCACCACTTTAAGACTCGACGCTTAGAGAAGACATGCACATGAAATGGTCATCTTTAAAAATACTCGGTTTGAGCTGGTTGAGTCTCTCAAACTAAAAGCACGAATTCGCATCTAGTTGCAGTTTTAACATAGTTTGGCTAATTTCCAGCCCTTTATTTGCCATGTCTCCCCCGCAGATCTGCTGCGCTGTGAAAGTCTGAACAGTCTAGATTCTGCAGCCTGTGGTCGAGTTCTGCAGAAAAACTACAGGTGATTTAAAAACCTTGCCCATAAACTTGTACCTAAGGTTGAGCGATGTTGAAATTTCAAGAAGGACGTCAATACCAATGTTGAGTTTTGTGCTATCCTGTAGCAATAACCTGATTTTAGATATTTGAGGGTTGCAATTGTGCTTTCTTTTGTTTTGAGACCATTACTGTGCACTCTGAAAGGGGCAAGCAAATATATATGCATTCCCTACATTTGAACAAGAGAATTCGAAAATTAAGGATCCGTTGCCTGGGTCCAAGTTAGCAGAAAAGGGCATTTCCATGCAGACAACCTGTGCAATGGTCGCGAAATACTAGCGAAAACAAGTAACTGTTTGATATAAGGTTTTCTTTCGATTGGTTGAGAAGTGGCAGGAAAGATCCCAGCGCAAAATCAAGGCAATTGCGAAATAGTTCAGAAAGCCTCTTTTAAAGGTTTTTTTTTTTTAGAAACTTGTGTTTAAGAATAGACTTGGGAATTAGGGTACTGATACAACGAAATGTTTTAAGGTAGGCTCCTACTTTTCAGGGTATGGTAAAAGTGGTCTCCACTCTCAGAAAATTCAGCCTTTGGGAGGGTAGGTACGGCTACATGTAGCCAAGCAAATTAACTTTTCTTCAAGCGTCTTAAGTCTACGCCGTTGATCTTTACGTTTTAGTTTGTTGGTATCCATGGCTCCTCTTAGTCACGAGATTCGCCCAGTAACGAGTTGTTGCCCGCCGCACTTTGGCCCAGCGGTACCTGAAGTGAACTCAGTGTGGTTCAAACTATTCATATATGACCAAGTGAAAAGTGGACCACCCTCGCTTCTTCTGGTCAAAGGAACTCGACTTAGAAGGCTACCCAAGATTTTTCAGGTAAAGTAAGGAAATTGGTGGTAAAAATGACAAGGTGAAGAAAGAAATCTCTTTTATGGGATGGTCACCCGGGAATACTCGGAAAAACTCCGAGTGCTCCTTTGTGAGGAATCGAACCTACGACCTTCCGATTACTAGTTCGGGTGCTCTGCCACTGAGCTATAGGAGAATCGTCAGTGGTGACTCGGGGATACTCGGAAAAAATCCGAGTGCTCCTTTGCAGGAGTCGAGCCGACGACCTTCCGATTACTAATTCGGATGCTCTGCCACTGAGCTATAGGAGACTCGTCAGTGGTGATTCGGGGATACTCGGAAAAAATCCGAGTGCACCTTTGCAGGAGTCGAGCCGACGACCTTCCGATTACTAATTCGGATGCTCTGCCACTGAGCTATAGGAGACTCGTCAGTGGTGATTCGGGGATACTCGGAAAAAATCCGAGTGCACCTTTGCAGGAGTCGAGCCGACGACCTTCCGATTACTAATTCGGATGCTCTGCCACTGAGCTATAGGAGACTCGTGGGAGCTACAGTAGGCCCACGAGCGATCCTCCTTTGACTCTCAGGAATGATCAGTATATGTGAATTCTCCTCACAATTTCAATGAAATGTCAGTCAGACAGGTATTGAGAACGAAGATTATTATCAGCTTAAGTGGTGTGATCTTGATATAACACCAAATTCTCACGACTACCCAACAAAGAAATCTATGATACTAGTTAGGAGAATGAACGTTTCGATCGTGGGAGTGAAATGGTTAAACAAGGTTCACTCCAAACAAGATTTTTAGAGAAAAAAAAAATGAAGGCGACTTGAGAGCATTTGATTTTGTAGAATCTTATGGCATCAATGGTTGTTTTCAGGACTATGAAAGATTGATGATAACTACATGGGGTCATGATCCAGCCATTGTTGCTGTGTCGAATGTATTGATCGCGTTGAACGACTCGCTGTCTCATTCTGCTGTTCTTGTGCAGGTGAGCTTAATAACTTAAGTTAAGTCTGCTACGAGCCTAGTGGCCCATCAGGCGCTAATTTCCGGTTACTGTAGCATGAAGCGACTAGGAGTATTTGTACTCTCCCCTGGATGGGATGCTAGTCCATCGCAGGGTTACCCCCAGCATTAAACTCGCCGGTACCCATTTATAGACCTGGGTGAAAAGAGGCAACGTGAGAGTAAAGTGTCTTGCCCAAGAACACAACACAATGACGTCCCTGGCCAGGGCTCGAACCCGGACAACTCGATCCGGAGTCCAGCGCGCTAACCGTTGGGCCACCCGCGCCTTAACTTAAGCAGAGATTAAATTAAAAATCATTTTCATTAGAGAGTTCCTGAAACCCTAAACATAGGAGACTCGAGAGAAAATTAAAACATTAGAGAAAATAGAGAAAGTAGAGAAAGTTAAACATTTTTTCTGCCTTTAAACACAGGGCCACGGTGTCCACACTGAGGGTGATGTCGTATATGTTCCTTTCCCTCTGGACTGCAAATATGGTAAGCGTTCGTGAGGAGTAATAATAGAGAGAATAGGGAGCTTACGAAACGAGGACGACGACGGCTACGAGGACTTCATTCAAAAATACAAATTCGCGTTATTCGTATCACTACGAAACTATTTCATGTCGCTTCATGTTAAAAATGTGTAGTAACTGTCGAGGAATTAAACTGGTATGAGTGGGCTGGAAGAGTAGAGAGAGAACTTCGTAAAACTCCTGCTTATAACTCGCATATAAAACCCTGTTTAACGACCACGAGGTAAATCCGTTCTGATGGTGGAGCCAATATTAATACAATTTACCCTCTGGATTAAGATTCGCTCTCCTCGCCTGTGTTTTCCTTGTTTACATCTGGTCATTCGGATAAATCCTTGACTATTGCTACTAATAAGAATTTCTTTAAATCAGTCTTAAATGATTCACACGGAGGTGTCTTTCGCATGGATAGTGGAATAATGTTTCATACTCTTGGTCCGTTTGCCTGAAAAGCCTTAAGCTGGTTCTGAGCATAGGAGCATAAAAAGAACTTGCTGTTCTAGTGTTATCACCAAAAGCTTTAAAATTTCTGCACCTTTTGGCTGAATCTTGATTTCTCCTTCTCGGAAATGTTTCCAAATCTTAGAAACATTCGTCCCAGTACAATAAAAACCAAACATCTTTCAACAGGTCAGCCCTTCTCCGAAGACAACATGGAAGCTCATCCTATTATTCAGGAACTAGCAAAATGTCTGGACCTTGAACATTCGTGTGGATTCATCGCAATGCTCAAGCCATCGGTCAGTAAACAGGCGGCGAACGCTCGCCGAAGGACCATTTCGTCAAACTTCGGAATGCCGTTGCCTGCCATGAACGACCCTCAGTCGTTGTCGCCGCTCATCGTCGTCAACGATGCGGACAGCAGTACAGACTCGGTCAGCGACGAACAGAACGAAGAAAATGGCTCCGAGATGTTGATGGGCTCTGTTGATGATATGGTTATGGTTGGTGCGGGAAAAAAGGAAAGCAAAGATGATCTCGCTTGTCAGTGGCTTCCCTTAGACCTTTGTTTTGGTTTGCCGTTATTTGATGGTGACTTGAGCAAACAAGTCTATCAGAAGGTAGGTGGATACCGATGTGTGAGATGTCGTTCTGAGATATAAATCGTTCAAGGTGCGTGCGATACTTTTCTGTGAAACCGTTTTTTTTTTTTTTTTTTGTCGTTGTTGTTGTACGAGTACTCTCGGCCGTATTCGTTTTTAATCTAACCCTAACCCTAATGTCGGACTTTTTATATTATTTTTTTCCTTCAGATCGCTTCCAAGGGTTTATGTCAAGATGAAAGGTAACGAAATTGAAATGTTTTCTCCGAGTTTTGTGTGCTTAATTGAAGTTAAGTGGCCATTTCGGCCTTTCACAATAGGCCAGTTTCTTATTCTAACGGTTGAACTGGATCTAGCATGAAATGGAGGCTAATGCGGGCAAATTAATTTGCATTTGAAAAGATTTGCCTGCATTAGCCTCCATTTCATGCTAGATCCAGTCCAGCCGTGAGAATTCGAAAATGATCTATTCCAACAGGCAATAAAACGAGCCAGTTGGAGCTTAAGGACGTTCGCGCCAATTGTTTCTGCGCATCCTTACTGCGCACGCAAATGCACACGCCACGTCATACACGAGCGCGCGCACTAAGTAATAAAATGAGAAATGATAGGGCAAAAGGCCATTGCTATAGCTTTGCCTGGACTTAATGCTCTTGGACGTTCGGTGACCCCTATTTTTCTTTGCAGAAACGGATTTTATTTACAATTATCTCCACGTTGTCCAAAAATGAACAAAAAATCAATGTGGGAAGTTAAAAAAATTTCAAGATTTCTGCTCATGGGACATCAAATCCTGCCATCTTGCGGCTGCAAGGCGCGTGAAACTGTGGTCGCTAAATGCGAACTTGATCTTTAAGAAACCTCATAAGTTGACTAAATTCACTTAATTAGTCCACTTAAACAATATTTGGCTGAGAAGATTTCACTTCAAAGATTTAATTGCAATATATTTGGGTTTACAGACACTGGCCTTATTCGCTAACAAAGCCCGATTTTGTCACATTTTGGGTGTTTTTCCGGGCATGTTCTCTCCAAAACGAAGTCGGTGACCCCCCATTTTTTTTACATTTCTGACATAACTAACTCATTATCTTACCATGGTAAAAGTTTCAGAAAAAAATCAATGTTGAAAAATTTTCGCGCGAACGTCCTTAAATGACTGCGGTTGATGTCATTCTTCTTATTGGTTGCAAAAAATGGCGCGAGATTTTTAAGTCAATCACTAAGTGAAGCCGGTATATCTTTAATCTTGAATGTGAAGTTTTCAAAGGCAGCATACAAGTACGATTCTAAGAAATAACTTTCATGTTAAACCGAAGCGTGTGATACATACGAAAGCAAACGCAAATCTAAACCAATGCAATCGACCTCTTTAGCTTGTACGTTTTGTTTTCCCATTTCAGACCACGTGATGTTCTCGAGGGAATCCTCTTTTTTTTTTTTCATAAGTTATTTTTACATAAGCACGTGCGTAAGGCGAAATTTGAAAGAAACTGTTGTTTTGAGTAACATCACGTGGTCTGAAAGAGGAAAACCAAACGTGCAAGCTAAAGAGGTCAATTGAGCACACCCAGAAACTCACAAGGGTTGAAATGTGTAACGGCCCCTTGTGTGCTAAGTACCATATTTGGAACAACAAGAGCGAGGGGTTTCCAAATATGGTACTTAGCACTGAAACATTCAACCAATCAGTTCGCATTGAATATTCGGAAGCTGTGAACTCGCGTTACACGTTTCAACCCTTGTGGGTTTCTGGCACACCCAAAAAAGAAAAAATTCAACTATCTACAGGCGATTTGGGGATTCCCTATCTGAGAAACAGACAAGCAAAGGTTTTCATCGAATAAAGATAAAAGCGAAAATGGCCTCATTTAAAAACAACGCAAGAGGTTTGTCGGACAACATGGAGACTCTTTTGCTGGGATCACTGATAAAATGGTAGCGAAATTTCCGTTTGGCACTTTTAGTAAAGCAGCAAAGTAAAAATAAAGCAATCTCGTTATGAAATCGACAATGCACTGAAAAACACTTTTCTTCTACAGTTTAAAGTTACTTGTTCACTCCAGCCGGAAACTTACTCTGCGTCTTCTGGACTTTATATCGAAACATCAGGTAGGTTATTCCGTTTCAGAATTTTTACGATGAATTTTTTTCAGCGAGACTGGTAACGACACGTCAGTTTACCAAACCTGTGGCATTTGTTTCTCATTTACAGGACTCCACGCTCTTCCAAGAATCAGACAATGATATGAACTCGTCTTTGCCTCAAGGGCTCGGTTCGTCGGCGTCTGTTATTCCATATCCAACACGAAACCTGTGCTTCGTCAACGGGACTCTGGGGGTCTGGGACGGCAGCTGACATAGACCAATGGCGTAATTTATCATAATAGAGCATCACCACTAGCTTCATCATCGACCAAGTTTTTTAACCGAAACAGACCA
Source organism: Montipora foliosa (assembly GCF_036669935.1). Lineage (NCBI taxonomy): Eukaryota > Metazoa > Cnidaria > Anthozoa > Scleractinia > Acroporidae > Montipora > Montipora foliosa. The sequence continues at coordinate 25,838,511 of NC_090879.1, forward strand.
CAATGTTTGCGTATGAATAGTGGTTAGTTTTGGTTCGCCAACTTGGCCGCCCCAACTGAAACGTTTTCAGTTGAGCCAGGTCCAAATGCATGCCGGGGGGAATTTTTCAGTGACAAAGTGTATTTGCTGATGTGGATGAAGCAACGAATACACTTGTTTGTGGGTCAGGAATGAATTTGATCTGCAAAGAAATGAAAACACATCAAGCGTGTTTGCAAAACATTGATTCTTCCGCGAGACCAAGTTTTGCGACACAGAAGCTAGCGTGAGCTCTCTGTGCTTAAAACCCGGCACATTTTTTTATCCACACCAGCGGACAAACTTCGGCATCGATGAAAATTATCCTTTAGAAATATTAAAGATATATCCACGACTGGCGTACTACTATTATGTTCGGTTAAATAATGAGACTTATCAGGATTTAATTCTCCAGAAATGACTGCCGTAGTTTTCAGATTTGGCGAGACGATGAGTTTAAATGTTCATTATGAGCCTTTATTATAGAACTTTATAAAGGCTTTTTTACAGAAAGACATGTGTTCAAACTTTTACACGAATTTAAGAATTGAATTCATTGTTGTTTCGAAATGCTATTTACGGATGAATAAAAATTGCAATTCCTCGTTTTTGGAGTAAAAGAAGATCCGTTTTATGAGCAAAATTCATGTCAAATTTGGCATTTTACGGGTAGTAAAATCTTCTCCCCTGAGCACCTGATTCGACTTGGATGCCGGCTTGTGTTAACAATGGGGAAGTTGTTTTGTTTGGTTCAGATGGATACAGTGATTGCTTCAGTGTCGAAGTACCATATTTTGGGCAAGCACAGCAGACGTACACAATTCAATTACCCAATCACCACGCAAGGAATTATTTGCTGCCGGCTTTCAGCGCGCAAAAATGCGTACGAGCCAGTCACCGATGAGTCTGCTTTCTCTTCTGATTGGCTTACACGTGGCGCGTGCTTTTTAACCCAGTCAACAAGGATCCTAATGTAATGGGCACGAAATCGATTAAATAACTTCTGACGTAATTAAAGGGGCTAGGTCACACTGTTTTAGGTAATTTTGTTTAATTTTGTTAGTTATGAGCTCTAAACGTCAAATTGGCAGAGCAAGAGTCTTTCATTTGCAAAATCACGGCCACGTAACAATTGAGAATGATTTTCCAGCTGTTTAAATCACATTTTGATATAAACTGATGTAAATTTGAAAAAAGGTGGGCCGACGTTTTTCAAATTTACCCAAATGCAATCCATTTCAATCCTCCCCAGTTTTGTCCATCCTTGTCCCTCCTTAGCTTTCCTGTGTTTTGTTTGAGTTCCTCTATAGTTTTGAGCCGTTATTTTGTTATTTCAGTTAATTCTATGACCATTTGATCAATGCTGAAATTGCCTAAAATTGCGTGACCTAGCCCCTTTAAGAACCATTCAATTGTATTCTCAGAATACGAAAGCGATTTTTCTCGTTGTTGCTTGAAAATTATTTTCTGCCACAATGTAGATCCGGCATCCATCACAGCTGTCCGTAGTTAATCGTCGCAATTCTATGCGAGAAACGAGGAGAACTTTAAAAATATCTTTTCGTTTTACTTACGCGGTCACTTAGAATGCAATGTATGTCCAAAAAGGTGATACGGACCAAAAAGAAAGCCAAGAAAAGTTTCCTTTCCTGGCCTTCCAGAAAGGTGATACCGACGAAGACAAAATATAAACTTTAAGAGTAATGGTTATAATAAGGGAGAATTCTTGTAAATAGGCTAATAATTTATTTTTACTCATATAGTACAAACGTACCATTTTGAAGTCAACTTTGTATTAGAGTTTAAAAGATTTAATAAAACATCTTGGATTTATGGTATTTGAGACAGGTCTGTTTCGTTAAAAATTTCGGTGGCCATGTTAATTAGTATAAACTGCCCTTTCACATGAACACAAACTGACCTACTTATAACATCTATCTTTGGCCTGTCTTTCGTGTTCGTTAAATATTCAAAACTTAGTGCAAGAAATGTTGCAAACTGACCACAACTTTGTCAAGAAAATTATTTGAAATCAATTTTGTTTCAAATCGCTTTTAAATTTGTGACAGGACTACCTATGAAACAGTATTTTTTTGTTTAAAACTTTGGTGAAATTTCTGGCAACTTTTCATTGCCATATAAGACGTTAATTTGAGAACGAAATATCTGTCTGTTTATGAGTGTAATTGTCACGTTTCCCTTGGTATTAGCTGTTGACAGTTTTGTATGTCTCTTCTTCCAATCGTCGATTCATCTAACACTCCATTTAAATGCTGCTCTAACCAGAAACTTGGATCTTTCATCTGCAATTTGGATAGCAAACTGTTAAATGAAAGGCTGTGTGAGCCAACTCAGTTATGCATGTGGAAATCTGAAATCTGACGTTACTTGCTCAGATTGTTGTGTGACAGAATGTTGTGTGACCCATTGTGCAAATGTTTCGAGTTAACGGATGCCCATGTTATTAACAACTGTCAGATGCTCATGATTATGCACCTATCAATGTTAAGCCCGGAGGGGGGGGGGGGGGGGTAGGGCATAGGGTAGGGATTTTGACATTTCCTGAAGAAATGAGTCAAATTCCGCACATCCGGGACGACAAAATTGGCGAAAAGTATCAAAAGCGCCTACTCTGGGGCAAGTAAGGGTGGCCAAAATAATACCCTTTAGACCATGTCCTTATTGCACACAATAAGAGTGCAATGTATGTACCACTCACCTTTCGTTCAGCCACCTGTCACGAACGCGGAAAGTACATTCGAACACCTTCTGGGTAATTTCCAAGATGGCCGAGTTATTTCCAACCAACCTCGTTCCCAAGGCTTTTCTCTCACTACTTGGGAAGGGAAAAGCCTTGGAAACAAGGTTGATTTCCAAGCCTTACGAGCCAAGTGGCCCATTAGGCCGGAGCTTATCCCGGTTTCTGTAGCATGAAGCGATTAGGAGTATTTCTACTCCCCCCTGGATGGGATGCCAGTCCACCGCAGGGCTACCCCCGGAATTAAATTCACCGGTACCCATTTATACACCTGGGTGGAGAGAGGCACTGTGAGAGTGAAGTGTCTTGCCCAAGAACACAACACAATGTCCCCGGCCAGGGCCCGAAACCCGGACCACTCGATCCGGAGTCGAGCGCACTAACCACGAGGCCACCGCACCTCCCAACTAATGCCAGTAGCGGGAAAAAAACACCGTTACCAATGCCACTGGCGGGAAAGGTCGCGTAACTAATGCCAGTGACGGGCAAAAATCGTGCAAACAATGTCCGTGACAGTAGAAGTTGAGTAATCAATGCCCTTGGCAGGAAAAGTCACATAACCACTGCCATTGGCGGAAAAAAATAGCGTGACTAGTGTCAGTGGCAGAAAAAAAAAGTGTTATTGGTGTAAATGGCGGAAAAGTCGTCACCAATGCAAAACGTATCAGAGCAGTATTCTTTTTCACTTACTTGTAGTTTGTCTATTTCTTTGACTTGCGTGGTATCTCTCTCTGAGCTGTTAATGTACTCCTTAAACAAGTTATTGTTCCAGTCATTGACAAATCTCACGCCGTTTGCACTGTTCCCTCCTGGGCGAGACTTAATTAAAATCTTTTTTTCTCCTTGCGTTCCGCGTGCCACCGAGTGTAAAATGGGAGTTGGCTTGGAAATAACTTGCATTGAGCCAGACCCAGTCGCATCTGGTGACCGAGTTACAACCGAATAAACGCGGCCTTGTTTGTACACTTTAAAGGATCGTGAGTTGAATTCAGGCTTCTTTCGGCTATTGTTGGTAGGAGTCTGTTGTCCATTCTGCGAATACATCAATTGTAGGTATTCCGTGATAATTTTTTGTCGTTCTTGATCTTCCAGTTTTTTAAGAAAGTCGACCTTTTCTCTTTCGCGACTTTCGGTATCTTCTTTCTCTTTTTTTCTTTTAAGCGATTCTTCTTGTTCAGGGTTCAGGCCATTGGGCTGGGTCTTTAATGTTGAGTTTCCTCTGAGTTTGCGCTGGGGAAATTCATTGAACCTCTCCAGATTGTAGTTCATAGTGTTATTGTCTTCCTGCAGAATACTTTCATCTGATGGATTTGGGCCACCAATAGGGCTTTGACTCAGTGGAGTTTGATCTTCATTATATTCGTCCCGTTTATCAGTGAGTTGCGACGATCCCGTCGTATCCTTTTGAAGGCTAACTCCCTTAATGTAGCCAGGTTCAGGAAAAGTACAATTTTGTTCATGCCCTTTCTTGGGGACTGAGGCGCAAGATGGCGAGATACAGCGTGCGTGACTGTAATATAACTTAGGTTTTTCTGACTGTTTGATTGGCCGAGTGCTATTCATGCTGTTTTCGGTACTTGATCTTCTGCCATACTTGCTATGAAATTTCGACTCGTAATGAAGAATTTCCTGCGCCTGCATTATCGAGAGGCGCTGGTGGTGCGGTTTGGTAGTCCTCAGGTAAGACTGGTATGCAGTAGCAAAACTTAAATGAAAGACAAACAAAGGGTGTAACAAGTTTATGACGCATCGACTTTGTGAATTAGGGCGCGTTCGATTGACCCTATTCACGAATATGTGGAGTGATGGTTAAAACGGTATGTTTGGCGCGTTTCGAAGCAGCAAGGATAATAAAAATATGTTTAAAACAGCATTTTAGAAGACGTTTGACAATTTTAATGTGAGTCTCCTTAAAAAGGAAGGATTTCTAACTTATATTCCATGTATTCCTATCCCGGAATACGGTCAATCGAACGCACCCTTAATCTACTCCCATGTCATACCTTCATTTCTAGCGTTTTGCGCATCAACGATAAAAACTGTAAGCGTCCAGTCAGAGACCATTAGGGAGCTTAAGCAACGACAACGGCGACGGCAACGAGAACGTCATCTCAAAATATAAATTTGTGTTATTTTAATTGCTTCGTGACTATTTCAACGGTTTTAATTTGACAAGGGTGTGGTAATTCCTCAAAGATGACACCAGTCGGAACGGCACTCTATTTTAGGAGAGAAAATGAAAATTTATCCTCAAGTGCTGACGTTCTTCATAAAACCAAAAACTTGGCTATTTCACGTTGTTGTTTTGCTGACGACGGCAACGAAATGGACAAAAGTGAAAAACGCACGTGCAGGGCGTGCGAAGCTATTGTTTTTAACTACTAAATATGCAAATTCGTGACGTTTCGTTACCGTCGCCGTTGTCGTTGCTTAAGCTCCCTATTATGCAAGCACGACGGCGACGCCAAGAAGAACGTTGTCCAAAAATATTATTTCCCGTTATTGTAATAATTTCTTGATAACTCCAAGTCGTTTGGAATGGAAAGTGTGTATCAACATGGTAGGAATAAAATCGGCATGAACGGTGTGGTTGTTTGGGAAGTTAAATTAAAAACATCTAGTCAGGTTCTCACGTCCTCTACACAACCTCAAATTTAGTCAGTTCACGTCGTTAGGGACCTTAATCAATGACGACGGCAACGAGAACGTCGTCTAAAATTATTTTTTCCCGTTGCTGTAATAATTTTGCGATTACTCCATGTCGCTCAGCATGGAAAGTATGAGTTCACATTCCAAGAATAAAGTTGTTAAGAACGGTGTGGACATTTAGGGAGAAAATTTAAAATTCATCGTCGTCAGGTGCTCGCGTCCTCCGCATGACGTCAAATTTGATCATTTCACGTCGTTGTCAAGACGACAACGGCAAAGAAATGTATCAAAATGTAAAACGCACGTGCTGGGCGTGCAGAGCCTTTGTTTTTGCTCATTAAGCCCATTGTTTTGTGGCGTCCTCGCAGCCGTCGTCGTCGTCTTTCCTTGAGGTTGCTCGTTGTCAGGAAGAGGACGGCAAAGGAAATGTACCAAAATGCAACACGCACGAGCAGGGCAACCAGGTTCACACCAGTATGCTTACGTTTAAACACCAAAACTTCAAATTTGCATATTTCACGTCACTGTTTACACAGAGTTTCGTAAAAATATGTGCCAAATGCGTGCTGCACGTTCAGCGCGATTATTTCTCCTTTTTTAACCAATGATACTGTCTTGTGGCGTTGGCGTTGTCGTCGCCGTAGCGGTTGTCCTTGTAGGGGCGGATACAGGATTTTTCTTAGGAGGGGGGGGGGGGGGGTTGTGTACCACTAAGGAATGGCGCAGCTCACTGGTGATATATTTTTTTCCAGAATACCAGTTGTATTAGAAAGCCGCAGGTCATCTTGAGGGAGGGGTGGGGTGGGAGGGCGGGCCTTCAAATTCAGATGGCTTCAACGGGATCAAAGGAATAAGGAGTGGGAATCCGAGTCTGCACAGAGACGCTGGAAGTTCGGTTAACACTAGTGAGCTTTAGATTCCAGGACGAGGACGACTACGAGTACCAGATTTTCTCATAGAACAACAGTGAGCGCGCGCAAACCAACGTCATTTTGGCGGGAAAAACGTGTTGCCGTCGTCATTTTAGTATGAGGTTTTGCAAGAATGTCGTCGTGTCAAAACAAGTCAACAACAGGGTAGCAGTTTTGGCATTTTTTGATCAGCAAAAAGGCCCAGGTAACAGCAATAAGAATAACTGAGCAACCTATACTGCTAACAAAGAGTAAGAGTCATCGTACGGGTTATAAATCTTCTTAGTATTTTCGCTAAAAACCAACAGTCAAAACTCGTACTCGTTCTCGTCCTCGTCCTAGAATCTAAAGCTCCCTACTAATGGCCATCCGTCAAATTGACAGTAGACATTTCCTTACAATTACACGACGTAATATCCCATCTTAATATGGCAAGCTTATCGCTGTAAAAAAAATGAAAACAGGCAGAATTAGAGCTTTAGTTCAACAAGAAATAGCGTTTCTAAGCAAAGCCGCGCTGATCTACAGTATTTAGGTCTATAAACCACTTTGAAGACGGTTAGCTTTTACTAGTTTTGCTGGGTAATACTACGTCAATACTCTAAAAAATTCGATTTTCCAGGAGCTTGTCTCGTTAGTCTAGTGGATATTGGAATATGCAGGGAGAACTCATCGATCCGAGTTCAACTCTTTGGCTCGCCTAATCTGAATGTTCTCTGCACATTGAAATGTTTGTGTCTTTGAAGTAGATTTGAAGTGTGAAGTAGATTGTACGTCGTGTAAGTTGAATAAAAAGGGAAATGTCAGTTTGAGGATGGCCATAAGTGTTGACCTGGAAGTTCATGATCAGTAGTTATACGGCCTGCCAATTAATTATAGCGAGCGTGCTGCCCGAGAGATATCAAAATGAAATTTGTTTCAACAGTCATAGAAATTACTTTTGCCCCGGACTGCCTAACAATAAATGCTCACTTTTCTTTTGAAATTTTGCCGCCATAATGTACTGCTGCAGGAGCTCATCAAGGGAAGTATCTATCTCCCATATTTGGACTAGGATTCAACCCTTCCCCGGGTAGATTTATTTATAGAACGCTTCCCTTGGGGGATTCAGCACGCCCACTAGTTGTAAAAGCCAATCAAAATAGAGCTATCTCAGCCTCAAGGAAAATGTGATAATTTTCGTGGGAAAAAAATAAATTCACTTGGGAAAGGGTTGACTCAAGGAAATAGTGGAAATAGTGGAACTAGAGGCGAACCTTGATGAGCTCATGACTTCAGCTTTGTGCAGACATTGTTACATTGTTGAGTCATACTTACCAATTTTTACCTTTAGGGACCCAGTAAAATCTTATCGGTTACCTGTTAATAGATTCCTCATTCTCTCCTTCCTTGGCCAAACTTTTTGATCCTCTCCCTGGTTTTTCTGCATTCCGCGCTTTATGGGTCTGTGATATATAATTTTGGTAGTCAGCCAGATCAATGAACTCACTCGTCTTCAGAGGCGACACAGCCCGGCTAGGACTGGGAGCAGCTAGTGATGCGGGAGGCATTCGCTTTGGCGACCAAGCAGTTCTCCTTGAGGTAGCGACCTTGGCACTGGTTTGTTGTAATCTTTGTCCCAGGTTGTTTCTATCAGATCTGCTTGTCTCAGGAGATTCCCTTACACGAGAGTCATCTGCCAAATCAGGATTTTTTGCACTTTCTTCACTTTTCTTTCTATATTCAAAATTGACATCGATTTTCTCGGTTTGATCATCACCAATACGTTTTTCCGAGGTATTCTCCGACGCTTTGTCCGTGCGGAGTACATGATCTGTAAAATGACAAGAGTCTTCTTCCAACCTTTCTTTGGCTGGAAACTCTGACTCCTGCTTTTCTTTGGAGTTCCTTGTCCCCTCTCCTTTTATTTCCGCAGCCACCGTTTGCGATTCCGGCTTCAATCTTGGTGATAAAACCACTTGCTTCCCTTGCAGCCTGCTCTCAAATTTTGGCGCGAACCGCGGAATACACGACTTGCATCTCGATCTATTACAGGTCGGAGAGACGGCCCCGTGTAGTCTCGAAGGATTTTCCACTGATGACCTGTTTGATGCGGCCGTGTTTGGGCGTGTCTTGGCATGGGGAAAGTTGCTGGGAAACCGGGCTTCATCGGTGCAGATTTTGAACCCCCTGATCCACAGTCCCTGGAGACAGGTCAAAGGACGCTATGAAAATCGTAACAGTGGGGAATTTTGATTGGTTCATGATAAAATACAAGCTGCTACAATAGTTGTAACAAAAAAAAAAAACCATGAAATTCTCTTTGGCTAACGTGTCCCTCTCTTTTGAGAGATATCTGTAGCTCAGTTAATTGAGCATCGGGCTTCCACGCGGAAAGTCGCGGGTTCGAACCCCGGCGAAGGAGTGTTTCATCGAATATCCAAACACCAAGAAGTGAGTTTTTTAACCGATTTCGAGGTGGTTGGATGTCTGATGAAACATTCTTTCGAGTGTTTGATGTTGCTTCTCAAAGGAATCAGTATTTTAAGAGATATTTGGGATCAAAGTTGGCGAAATTTTATGCTAATTAGGACCACATATCCAAACTTCCTTCACGGTAGTGATTTCTTTTGTTTTTGGTTTATGAATTATTAATGAGTTTGAGAAATAATCTTCTTAATTAATGGACAACTTTTTGATCACAGCGCATAAATAACTATTTACCACTTTCAAAAGCGTAAAGCCAGTACTGCACCTACCTGTGGCTTTGTGTCGTCGGAGCTTTCTCTACAAGGTGACAAAAAAAAGTCTGATTAATAACTTTTTATACGTGTTATTTAAGTAAAATGAAAACTTAAGCAAAAATAGGGGAGTTCCCAGGTAAGATATCACTTCTCTTTTACGCGAATTTCTTTCCTTGGACACACAAAATAAGAATGACTTTTTCCTTTGAAAGCTTTTTTGTTCCAAATTTAGACATAAGGCTACGCTGCAATTCAGTTAAGGGAATTTTCAACTCCGAGTCCCAACATTTCTTTTGTTCTATGATCGCCGAAGCTATTCTCAACACAGTCTCGACCCCAGAGCTCTTCTCTTCTACGTATGACTGAGGGAGAGAAGTGCTCTTGGGAGCCTTGAAACAAAGTATCTTCTCATTGGTTTTCGTGAAGAACAATCAAAAGCGTCTCTAATTGGTGCATTCATGTTAGCAGGAGGAGTGAACAGGCGCCGTAAGGTTCAAATAGCCAATTTTTTTTACTATAAGAACCCTACAGCGCATGTTCTCCTACATACAGTTTCCCAGAGCCTGTGGTCATGCGCAAACATAAGATCCAAGGCTCCGGTAACGAGAATGTTCTCAACATTGTTGGGGCCACGCATCCGCGTTAGATATGGTCTCCATGAAGACAACAACGCATTAACATGCTGAAAAAAGACGACAGCCGAATTTTGTAAGTTTACAAAGTCTTATGGGTCGTATACTTCCCATAATACAGTGCACGTCGTTATATTGTTGGAACTTGTTGCACACAACTGCTCACGGCATCCCGTCCAACAGCTGCAGAACCAACACCTCCCCCACAAAGTTGGGAGTTGTTGCGTCCGTTGCACGGAGCTTAAGATCAGCAACGTCGACGTGAAAACGTCACCTCAAAATGTACTTTTGCATTATCGTAAGTCTTCGTAATCTCGTTCACGTCGTTTATTGTGGGCGAAGTATCATAAAACTAAATTTGCACGAGCGGTTTCAGAGTACGTACATAGAATGTAAGGTTCATATTTGTATACTCAGGCATTTATCATAAACAAACGCATGCAGACTTCCCCGCTTAGGCCTGGGGATGACGAACTTTCCTGTACCCACGTGTTAAATTCTTATCCCCCATTTGCACATGCGTATTTATTAACAGAACAAATTACTTGGTGGAAAGAAACACAAAGCTGTCAACGTACTTTGAAATCTGAACTATCGGTTTTGGCGAAACATGTTTATTGTCCTCTTCTTCTTGGGCCTGAGAGTCCGAGCCTTCAGACTTGCAAGCGCTTCCACTCTCCAAATCCTGGGTTCCAGCCTGGTTTTCAGCCTCTTTTTTTTCCTTGCCAACGGTTGTTATGGTTACTCGGATGACGGAATTGTCTGGCGATCGATGTTTCTGGTCGAAGTATGATCTCCAGGCAAGTTTGAGTTCTTTATCCAACAAAAGGTTGTAAACCGCTGCCATGGCGTCATATCTGTTCTGCTGAACGTGAAAAGCGATCCTTGATTTGCTGATTTTAGCAAGCTGGGAAGCTTTTTCTAAAACCTACATGAACAGAAATTGTTAACATTGGGGAATTTCAGCTGCAATGTTAGCAGCGAAAAGCTTAATTTAATGAACTAAACCGATGACTCCACTGATGCTTTGCACGTGCGATGTATTTTATTTTATGTATTTTTTATTCATCTTTTCAGTGTTTTCTTTTTCTTCAAAAACGTGATATTATTGGGCCAACGAAGGCTCGTTACAACAGTGTCACCCTGCCAGCAGAACCTTTTTTGACACGACGAGAAAGAAAGGACTGTGCAGAAATCGTGTAAAATTGAAGTCTTCATTGAGTATGCGCAAGCCGTTGCTTGGAGACAGTTTCAAACCCATGCCAAGTCTCGATCGCACTCCAAGACGCCATATTGATTCTCGAACTGAAGGCTCGATTTTGACCTTCGCCTTGTCAAAAATATGATGCGCGCGCTACCTAAACCGGTTTGACTGGAGTGACTAGCCCAGAAATTTGGGCTGAGGCGACTTTGCGGGACTTGACACGATTTCTTCAGAGCCTCTCTTGCTCGACGTTTTAGAGAAGCTCTGCTCGCAGGGTGCAAAAATGTACGAGTGTCAACAAAAAATAATTTACGGCGGAATTGAAGAATCAATAAATGTATAGAACAGAAAAAAAAAACATTGAAAAAAAAAGAAGAAGAAACTGAAAACTGGATACAAATATTGACCACCCCTAGTTTACAAGTGTACACGTCTCAAAAGAACTTAAGTTTCGTAAAGCTGTGTTGCAAAAGGTTTGTGAACTTCCCAGACACGAGCAGGTAGATTATTCCAAAGTCGTGAAGTAATAAAAAAAGTTCTAGGCTTCATCTACTGTAAAATGTCATCCATCGACGGTTACGTTGTAGAGTATTTAGGGAGTGTTGCAGTAATTTCCAAGGATCATTTTGAAAATCAACACATTCTGTTTAATTTCCCACCTTGTCTTGCAATTTCTCATCAATGGGTTCTTCACTGTACGGTACGAGTGGAGCGGTTCCTTGAACCGTAACCCAAGAGTGGACCATTACATCCAGCAGAGGCAAACGCAACTCAGGCCTAGGCTCCAGCAGCTTCCATAGCAAATCACGACATTCTGACAAGAAATGTAATACAGTTCTTGGTCAATTTTTCATTTTGTTTCTGGCTTATTAGTCGCATTAGTCATGGACCCTGACTGGAACACAATCGTTGCTTTTAAGGTTGACTTATCAATCTGGAAAACGTTAACGTTTTGTTCAAAAAACGGTGGTTACTCTCGTTTTGAGTGAACTTTATTCAGTTGCAGTTTTATGCAATTTTTTGATGAACTAAAACTGCAAAAATATAGAAATACTGGTCCTGTTTTTATGAAGAATGAAGAAAGATACGGAGCACATAATTTGAATTTACTGCAGTATTATGAAGTCGTGAACTTGCTGATGTTGACATTTTGGTGCCCTCTTACGCTCTTTCTTTGCGCACCGTAATCTGTTGGTCCTGTCGCTGCAAAATTACAGAGGCTGCCACAATGAAAGGGTAATATTGGAGTCCACTGGTCACTTTTGCAAATTTAGCTGATGTGAGCTAAGAAAAATGGAACAGTATTTGGCCTTTAGCTTTGATTTGCATTAAGTTCATGTTTGTTCTTACTTACGATGTGTCAGGTGGCATAAATATTTGTTGTGTGTACACGACAGCCCACGTGAAGATTGGTCAACTAAGTCATTGCGACCTCTGCATCCGGAGTGAAAGCTTCTGAAGAGCAAAAAAGAAAAAGTGGTTATATTTTTCTTTCTCCTTAGCTGAAAACGTATGGCTGTCTGCAGGGTTTTGCTTTTTCAGAGACTGCTGGGCAGCCAGTGCTGTTTATAATTTGGATTAATTTCCATTCTTTCTTTGCAAATTTTTCGCTAAAATGAGTTTAAATACAGTTGCTATAATGTTGGATTTAATAACCCCCCATATAATCGTAACCGGCGTAGCCATTTATAGTCAATTTTTAGGGAGCTTACGAAACGAGGACGACGACGGCTACGAGGACGTCATTTAAAAATACGAGTTCGCGTTATTCGTATCACTAAGAAACTATTTCATGTCGTTTCACGTTAAAAATGTGTAGTAACTATCGAGGAATTAAACTTGTATGAGTGGGTTGGAAGCGTAGGGAGAGAACTGAAAATTCATCGTCTTGTGCTAACGTCCTCCACAGAACCTTGAATTTGGTCATTTCACGTCGTCATTTAGGAGATGACGGCAAAGAAATGTACTAAAATGTAAAACGCACGTGCAAAGCGTGCAGAGCCATTGTTTTTGCTCACTGAACCTACTGTTTTGTAGCGTCGTCGTTGCCGTCGGCGTCGTCGTTTCGTAAGCTCCCTATTTGTAAACGGAGAGGCCTATCACACATTCAGCAAAAATCATCTTTGTATCCTTCATTAAGGGCCCGATTAAATGGTGAATTTCAGCCCGGCTTTTGAAAGAAATCCTCTTGAAATGAAAGTGGCGATTACATGGAGAAGGTTTCAACCCGGGCTATGATTTTCAGCGCTGGCAAACAGGCTGAAAAATCCATGTAATCGCTATCATTTTTTTTAACTCAGGCTCAAAAAGGAACGTGAGCATACGCATCGATCATCAGTGTTTTCGCATCTCAATAAATTTTCCCATGGAAATTTTCTGTTTTGCCTGGATATAGGTCGTTTTTGCTCAGAATCATCTTCTTTGTGATGTATCGATAATATTATCAGTAAAGGAATCCCACATTACCATTTTCGAGTTTTAAACTCATGATCAACTAAAGATTTCACCCAAGCACCCGAAAATAACGTAACATAGCCTCTTTGATGGTGAATGACTAGATTCTTGAACGTTTGTCCTCCAATGTGACGTGACATAAGGAGCATCATTTGAATCCAGTCTTCCCCTACACACTTGGGCACTTACGCCTGGCGGGAAATGTAAGGACAGCTCTCGATGATTTCTGGCATATTTTTTGCTTCTTTTCTGAAAAACCAGGTGAGCTTTCAGTCTGTCTTTATCAAAGGGGAATAACTCCCTTTTGGAATTGTATGTCGATAGCTATATACTCACGATAAATATTAGCGAGGTTTCCGTTTTGGGGGAAATGGGAAAACAAATTAGGGTCGTTCTATCTGTGTTAAGGAATCTTTCTGGGTTTCATTTTATATCATTGGCTAAGTTGGTTATTTTCAAAACTTGTTTGCATGTTGTTGCACAAGAATAACCCGACTAGATACTTAAATCAATTTCTTTCCTCTGCTTTCCTTTCATTGTGATAATGGACAGAGGCCAGGGGGAAAAAATATCAAAGAGTTATTCCTACCGAAATGGAAGCTTTCCAACAACTATGCCATACATGATTACCCCTCTGAAAACAAAAATCACATCAAACAAGTGATAATTATTGATAAGTGTTAATTATTCAAAAACGTGGTTTTAGAAATTTCTGAATCAGCAGGATGGAGATCCAAAGTGAAACACATTCTTATTCAATAATGTTGAACCTTTATTTGTATAAAACAAGTTGGGTGTTTCATTTCTGATGCACTAGAGATACAAAATCTGCCATTAGCATAAAGTATAATGAATTTAATTCATTTTTATATTTAATTTATTTTATGTTATCAGTACAATAACATTTTTGTGCAATGGGATGTTAATAAAATGAATATCTACTGAATGTAAAAATAGCAGCTATTAAATTATTCTTTCATATTTATGTTAATTAAATTACTAGTCTTGTTGGTGTTTGCAAAATTGGAAAGAATTTTTGCAGTAGAACAAGGTTAGTTAGACTAATTAGCTCAAAGATAAAAGAATAATATACTATCAGCAGCTAATTTTCTGAGAAACTATTAAAACTGATGACATTTTGATGTTCTCAGATGTCATTACCAAATCAAGAGATGAATCTTTAACATTCATGAGTTCATTAAAAGTGTCAGTACATGATGTTTTAACAAGTATAGAATTTCAAATTTGAGTTTTCTCACAATTTCTTGTAATCTTGCAATCCGATTGGCTAATTTGCTGTTGTCAATAAGAGTCTAGATAACACTGCTCACGTCAATGTGTCACTCAAAATTGTAATAGCGAATCAGAAATGCTCATTTTGGGAAATAAACCAATCAGATTGTGAGAAAGTTATAGACAACGCTTGCTCATTCTTTTTGTTGCAATCTTGGTTTGTAATGCTCTGAAATGAACATTTCCTTTGAGGTTGAATATTGTGGTAAAAAACAATGTTTGGACTTGCCAGGTGCACAACATTTTGAGCACTTTGATGATGAAAATCGTTGTTGATAAGAGTAGAGACAACAAAACCACATTTTATTTTTTTTATGTACTCACAAACTCCATAAATCAACTTCTGTTCCATATCGACAGCCACGTCTAAAGAGTTCTGGGGCAGCATATTCCGGAGAACCACACTGTGTCTTTAGAAGATTTTCCCCTTGGCATATGTTGCTGAGACCAAAGTCTACCAGGAAGTTTGGACAAAGAGAAAGATTTGTTTGGTAATAATAACCTCTCACTAACTGAGCGTGAGGGCCTTACTGGGGAATATTGGCCCAAGGTTGTGGCAGTATGGACTGAGTGCAGCAAGGTCCACACAAGAATGACTGAGGGCCAATATTCCCAAATATAGTCCCAAGCAAGTGAGGTTAGTAAGTTGTTTATTATATGGCATTGTTTCTTTGAGCAATAATCGGACACTTCTCCTCGGTAATCTTTGTCTTCCATTGATCAGTGAACTTTGAATGGTAACTTTTTACATGTGAAACTAAATTCTGTTTGCTGTAATTGTACTGTTGTGATGAAAAAATAAATACTGCTTTATGGAAACTTTTTGTGTTTCTCTCAACTTGAATTTCCCAGGAGAGAGACAAAAATACTGAAACTGACCATTTCCACGGTAATGGTTTAAACTGTAAAACCCCAACTGAAAAACAGCCAGAGTGCTCCATTTAGCCTGAGAATTGCTAATGCCATATAATTATAAACACTTCACTTCACTGGACATTCAGCTATGGTTTTTTCATCTTTTTTGTCCAGTGATTATTTTGAGGGTCGTTATTGTCATTTAATGAGGGAAAAATGGGTGTAACAAAGTGTCAAATGATAAATTTAAAGGCTCAATAATAATTATTTTGGTCATCGCTCTGATATGAACAATTTTGCCCATTGACTCCCAGGGGTTCCCCATTGACGAGTAAATCATCTGGCGTTAGACAGAGTAAAATGCGAGGTCTGGCCAGTCCAGGCCGGTTTAGGGTGTCAAAGGGTTAAGTAAGTGTCTCCGATAGACAGCGTAAAAAATCCAGGTGTCTCCAACAGGATTTGAACACATGACCACTGCGATGCCGTTGCAATGTTCTACCATCTGAGCTATGAAGCCACACAAATGGGCTCATTTGTTCCTCTGAAAGGACTTGAACCTTATTGATCTTATCAATTGAGAGATTTACAATACTAGAGGAGGGATAAATTATGAAAAGATAAGCCTCGAAGAATCATTGATTGATGCAGAAAGCAGTTTTGATGTATTTTCAAGAGTACAAGGTCTTCACAGGAGCTAACAGAAGGTTTTCCAGTGAACTGAATTGTGTTGTGCTATCTTCAGATATTAATTTCTTATTGTGTGGCTATTTTCTGGCAACTAAGTTCTAAAAAATCTAAACATTAATTTTAATCTTGTACCTACTATCTTGATGTTCTTTTTGCTCTCATCAAGGAGAATATTTTCCATCTTGAGATCTCTGAAAATAACCAACATCTCAATGTTAGGACAATTTTTTTTCCTCAAAAAACGTCGTGTTTCAGTGGAAAAAGGATCTTAAAGGTATGGGATTTGGAGCCACTCCCCAGCAGGCTACCATGGATTTTAGGAAGCCTTTAAGGACGATGCCTACTTATTCAAAGGTAAATAGATCTTAGCAAGTGTCATTGAAATCCAAAATGGAAATAGGGGGTAACCACGCATTTTTCAAAGATAATTCATGAACAATATTTGTAAAAAGCTCTAAAATACAAAGCAATGTATGGCTTTCTTTCTTTTCAAATTGAAGCTTAATTATCTTTAAAGAATGCGTTCTTACCCCCAATTTTCTTTTTGAATACCAAGAGTACTTACTAAAATCTACTTTCACTGCATAGTTTTCAACTGCACAAAAATATCCCTGTATTAGTAAGCATCACGGATAGGAAACCCGAGTATCTCGAGATGCGCAGAATGTATGCGCAATAACAATAGTAGGCGCGGTCCTTAACCCATTGCCTCCCAGGGGTTCCCCACTGACGAGTAAAATCGTCTGGCGTTAGACAGAGTAAAAGTCTGGCCGGTTTTGGCCCGGTTTGGGTGTCAAAGGGTTTAAGCACTGGATGTTTTTGTCAGCCACAGGCGCAACTGGAAGTGAACTGTTTTCCTATTTAACTTGTCTTAACACTACCTCATGTAGAGGGCTAAGTGTCTTGTCACTGTTAGAGATGATTTAAGCACTGGATGTTTTTGAGCCACAGGCGCAACTAGAAGTGAACTGTTTTCCTATTTAACTTGTCTTAACACTACCTCATGTAGAGGGCTAAGTGTCTTTTCACTGTTAGAGATGATTTAGTTTACTGCGATTTTCATAATTCTGGGGAATATCACCTTCAAGCGCTAAGCACCAAACTACATTTTGGCTTCCATCAGTCAAATTTCCGAACATAGTCGGGAAGATGGACTCTGCCTCTGGAAAGTGAATGGGAGTTTTTGTTTAGTCAACAGCTTGAATACCAAGATTATGATATCTTTTTAGAGGTTCTTCAGTAAAAAAAAATTGTACAGATTCCAAAGAACCAAAGATGCTGATTGCTGGGTTATGTCATGCATCGATAATAATTAATTTGGGATCCATGGTTTCTCGTCAACTCTCAGCTTGGCTTCGGAAGTTTGATTGATGAAAGCCAAAAAGTAGTTTGGCCATTGGTGCTTGAAGATGAAATCTTGCAGAATTATGAAAATTGCAGGAAAAATTGGAGAGAGTTCTGTTCAGGCATGCAAAATGTTCACCTCTGGTTTCCGCCCCTGGCTTACGTATGCCATGTTCTTACGCTCCCTATTAAATGGGATGTCCATATTTTGTGGCTTTGGTCTTCTTCTTGATATTGAGGTCAAGCATCCAATCCCACCCAGCCGTTGGTTAAAAGAATGAATTTTCTCAATAGAACACTTTACAAACCATGTTTGGTTGAAAGACTAATCTCTTGGGACTGTGCTGTTGTGAGGCTAGCCAAAGGCTAGGGATTTTCCCTGTCTACTACAAGCATAATAACTGGCTACTTTCAGACATTGCTGCTCTCTTTTCTCCATTGTGTTCCCAGCTTACTAATACCGGTATTTGATTTACCAGGCTAATTGAGATCTTAGTGCGAGCTCTGCAGAGATATTCTACCTCATTTCGTCTGTAATGTGAGTTGTAGTTCCTAAGGGGCTCTTCGTTGATTGTTGACGTGTAAAACAGTCTCTTGGTACAATCTGTAAGTGGCACTTTTGGAACTGAAATTACTAACTATTTAACGATATCCTTTGTTGCTGTTTATGATAATTCTGTAGGTAATTCTACCTTTGGAGTATGTTGTCAAAATCGTAGAGTTATTTTTTTCGAATGAAAGCCACTGATCACCTTTTGCATTGTCTATCATGTTGTAGCTTTTGAGTCTATGGATGAAATCGTAAAGTTGCATTGAAATAAAATTATGCTGTACAGCTGTGATCATTCATTTGAAAGCAGTTGACTTGCATAATATATCCAGTCAAAGGCTCTGTGAAGCAACTCTGTCATGCAAGAAGGAAATGTGGAATAGTGCCAATACTTGCAAGAATATAACATCATTCTGGCTTTCTTCTGATCATGACTTGTTGATTTGTGCAGATTTTGTGTCGCAGCTTGTTATGTTGCCAATTGTCTTAAGATCTCAGTTTGAAAGTTAAAGTTAAGTTAAAGGGATTTTCAGCAAGTTTGTTGTGATGCTGTTTGTCTGCTGTGCTGTGCAAAATGATTGTCACTTTCTCCTGAAGAGATTTAATGGACTTTTTGGTTAAAGTTTGAAGTTAAGATTATTTGATTTTAACGTTTGCCTGTGATACTAAATGCATGGATGTGTGATTTTCTGAGAGCGTGTTCGAGGAGTTAAAATTCTAGTGTTTGTCAATAGACCCTTCCACGGTTTTTGGCGCCAACTGGTTGGGGGGCAAACACGACAAAATTTGCAGTGAACTGATGTATGGGATTTTGGCCGACTTTGAACCGCTGTGTCGCCGCTAAAAAGAGACGGATTTCCACAGTGAAAGTGTCTTTTAAAAGACATTTATACTGAGATTATTTTCATGAAATATAAACTGACAGATTAAGGCTACAATGACTATAAACGAACTTTTAAGATTACATACAAACCCTTCTAAAATCATCACGGCAAATTGCCGCGAAATTAGAAGCAACATGAGAAGATTTGTTATTCGCATTTTTGGACGTCTGTTGAATGAATGATAGCAATAAAACTATTTAAAGTAGTGGCAAAAGTTGGAAATCTGTCTCTTTTTAGCGGTGCTACAGCGGTTCAAAGTCGGAAGTTAGTATTTTTTGAAGTCCACTCGGAAAATCCATAATATTTTCCTCAATAGTTTTCGCAGTCTCGTGGCTTAAAACGTGACTTTCTGATAATTCCATTAATGCGAACAAAGTTGGACTTATAAACACTATTACCTAAGGTTTGGCTTGGTTCTTTGGAAGTACAATATGTACACAGTTTGATCTCACTTCCGTTTTAGCAAATTGAATAAACTGATAGCTTGACTTTCCTAAAACTTCTTTACTTCTCCAGCTTTGAAAGTGCTTGAGTTCATAATGTTCATAATTAACTAATTCTTTTCTTTCTTTACTTATGGAACTCGTATTTTGTTTGCGTGAGACCTTTTCTCGGCAAATGCCGAGTTTTAGAGGTGTGACGGATGGTCTGATTGATATGTTAATTGTTTTGGGCAGGTGTGGTCTGTACAATTAACAAATTGAAAATATGGAAGGTTTTCTTTCGTTTTCGTAAATAATTTAGAATTTCTTGTAATCTCACAAACAATTCTTCTCTTTCCCGAACTGTTAACGAAACATTTTCCAAACTTCCTGAGCCACTGATTAAGGATGGCGTCTTCACTCTGTATGTTTTGTTTCCGTCTGTTTAAATTCAAACATTTTCAAGTTGTGTGATAATTACATGAATATATGTATATTTTGTCGACATCTGTACATCGTGCATTGCGTATTTTGTAATTTTTTTGCTTTGAAAAGTATTCTTTAGCGCAACGATTTTCTCTCTCCCTGAAATTCTAGAAAAGTCTTTCATTAGTTGTGGTTGGTCCCGTTGCGTTGACGTGTAAAACCTTTCCTCAAATTGGAACCACTTGTTGCTTTTAAACGAAATGTTATTTTACCATCGATTGCAAGGAAAATATCGGCGTTTGTAGTAATTATTATGAAGCTATTCCGGATCGGAAGCCCCGAGCAATTTTAAAAATTAACGGACTGAGCGATTTAATCTTGAATTTTCCGACAAATTAGAAACACCTAGAAGCACAATGTTCAGACCTTTTACAATGGATTACTTTTTCGTGGAGGAAAGTGCGATAACGAAACGCAGGGTTGCTGACTAAATAACATATTCATGCGAAACCGAGATATCCAAAGAGTATTCAACTAAAACTTTCAGAAGTCATACTTTTGTCTACTAAATACAGCCATTTTCGTGTCTGTTGATGAAATAGATCGAAATAGAGCTTTGGGTTTTGTTTCTGAAAAAATGTCGTTTTTAATTTACCGTATCTCGCTTTTTGGTCTTGTGTGCTAAGCTTTTGTATTTGCTTACAACTTTTCTACAGACTGGAGACATGTCCGCCTCGAGTTATTTTACCAATCATTTTTTCCGTTCCTGTGTGATTTCAGATTGGTGTTTTCATCGCACAGATGTAAACAAAAAATGAAAAAAAACAAGGGATCGAGGGATGTAGTTCCTTGGAGACTAATATATTCAGTCGCTCGGAAACGAGCTGTAAGCAATTTAATTTATAATCGTCAGTTGTATTTAAAACGAAGCAAATATCCAAACAAAAGAGAAGAGTGCTTTCTGACAGAACATAAATGTAGCCATTCTGAGCTTTTCATCCAGTGTTAATAGCAGCAGAAAGCTGTCGTTCGTGTAAATTAACGAGATTGTTTCCGCCTTGTTTTAATAGTTGATCGATTTTGACGTGCTCGAAGAAAAGAAAACATCTTGTACATCAGAGAATGTAACTTTTAAGATCGCTGAATTATATCTTGCGTTACTTAAAAGCTTAACAACGCAAAACTTCGCCATTTTTCTGGCTTGATTTTCTATCTCCTAGCGACTTAATTAAGCTGTACGATTGCCAAAAGGAAATCGTTCCTTAGTTTTTGAAGTAATTTATTCTTTCGAAGCCAGACTTTGTAACTGTCATTTCAGCGTCTTAGCAACCAAAACCTCAATTAGCATATGGCAAAAACACACAAGACAACGAGAGACTGATCCAAGAATTCATACAGCGGGTCTTAAAGTTAAGCGCTTGAAAGAAATGCCCCAGTTTAGTTTTTATAAACGTAAGCCAAGCGACCAGAAGTTTTGAAGCGTGCTGATGTTTATGCATTTGTTGTGGTAAAAGGACATTTCACTTGTGATGTTGTCAATTCGATTTCTTAACTTTGAGTCAATATCTGAAATCAAAACCACAGAGAATTATTCTTCTGTTGGTGACAGTTTTACTTAGTGGATCAATTCCTTAAATATATCCGCCGCTCGAATTAAATGCAAGCTTCTACGCTCAGAAAAGGGTATTGACACAGCAAATTTTCGGGACTTCGGTTTAAATCCTAAACTCTGACCATTTCAAATCAAAGCTACAGAGCAGTACTTTGTTTGTGGTGTTTATGCCCTACAAAGGTGGTTATAACGTTTTAGACTTGGGTGAAATCCTCATGTGCGACCATTAATATGAAAGCTTGACAGAGCAATAATTCCCTCTTGTGCTATTTAAAATCTGTACAAGGGGTCTTCATTTTTTCAACCTCTGCGGTAGATCTCACAAAGTACTTTTCTCTGTTGCATTTTCTAATTCTCGACAAGGCGTCTTTTTCTTCTCATTCTGAGGTAGATTTCTTAAAATACTTTCCTCTTGTGCTGTTCATAATTCTGTACAAGGCGCCCTCATCTTTTTAGTCTGCGGAAGAATTCCCGTAGTGTGATGACTCTAACGCTACTGAAAATTAACTTTTCCTAGTTTTAGTTTTTCCGCGATAAACCTTAGATATAAGTTTATTATATAAAGCTGAACGGCTTTGGACCCCAAAAGGTACTCTCAACGAGTTCCTTACCGATGGACAATTCCTTGCTCGTGCATATGGTACAGCGCCGAAATCAGTTGCCTCATTATCGGTCTCGCTTGTGATTCGCTCAATTTCGAGTCGTATTGGCTTCGTAGATAACTCAGAAGTTCGCCTCCGGCAACGAATTCTGTTACGATGCAGTAGAAAGATCGCTGTTTGAGAGTCTCGTAAAGTCGCACTATGTTGGGGTGGCTGACCTTCTTGAGCAGCAGAGCTTCTCGGAGAATGTTTTTCTTGACATATTCGTCTTTGAGTTTCCTCGTGTCTATGATTTTCATGGCAACCTGGAAGATCGAGTTTTACATGATAATGAGCAGCGCACAAAAGCGCGATATCTAAAACAAATATCATCGTGAATAACACGAGTCGCTTCTCTTAATTGAACGGCTCAAGACAGTTCTGAATCTCGACTCCCACAGTGCGTGACAACAGCTCACAATGGGCACAATGATTAAGTCGCAGATCAACCCTTTTGAAAATCAAAAGACAAGGCAGCGCGCAACAAACCTTAGTTTTAGTAACTCGATTTGTCGCGAGCTCGACGTGCGCAAAGTTGCCCTTTCCTAACCGATATCCAGTGAGATCGTACGTTCCGATACGTTTCAATACCAAGTTATTGGAATCGTTCATTTTGTGAAATAACCACGATAGGCTAGCGTGCAAAGTGGCCCATCTGTAAGCAGGAGAAGCCACAACATTTCAAAACATGTGTGGTCCGCTCGGTTGGCCAATCGACGGGTGGTGTTGTGGCTGCACGCGCCAGCTCTTGTTTCCTATTGTTGACGATTGTGCGAATACCGCGCGCTTATTGGTCAGCGAACAACAGACCACGTTCTGACGCGTGCCTTATAGAATAGCCACTCTTGCGAAAGCCAACATTTGAAAGGTCTAATGCCGCGTCCACTGCAAACAAACGCTAAACCACAATCCCACGAGATTGTTTTTTCTTTGCCTCCAAAAAGCTGCAAATTGGCTGATGAATGCATTGGTATCCGCCTCAAGAAACGCACACGAGGAAACGCTCAAAGTGTATTTCACAATGTGTAAACAGCTCCTCGTGTTTAGCTTGCTCGGCGTTGCAAATTTAGTCAAGTTTTAAACGCGTGCTCTGCTGTTAAGTGCGGTCTGTCAGTTCGATCGGTCGATTTTGTTTTAATTTTCTAGAGTCGGAATCGTGACCTGGGCCTCTTTCTAGACCACAGTGCATTACCACCGCATGAAAGATTTATGTTAGCCAAATGAAGTGGACACTGCAACTTGATCACACATACAAGTAAACTATTTCCAAATCGCAGCGTATGTTGTTAGATTAGTAATCCCCTCGATCGAAATTTCATAGCCAAGGTGGATTACATTCGGCGGCTAATCAAATTTATTTCAAAGTTAATTGTCATGGAAAACCCCGTTGTAAATTATGCGGTTTGAAGAACAGATGTGGCGACGTACCCCACCCAAAATGACATCACACGCGAATCGAAGTGCCGCGGATCAAATCTTCAAAAGTTATCGAACAAAATGTGATGTTTTGAACCTCCGAATTTTTTCACATATAATCCTGGACTCTTTGCCTTCTTGCCTTTTCTTGCACAAGTCGCGAAACTTGACCTACCAGTTGCGAGTTTTTTGTGTTTTTTTCGGCCGTCATGAAAAATTCAGTTCGTTCAACGAAGCGTCGAGTTACTTTCAGTTAACTAAATGCCATGTAGTGTAAGATAAGCGATTGAAGTTTTCTTTCGCTGTGAGATCCATAGATTTCTGCCCGATCTTAAGCAAGCAGTACGTGATCGCGCGTGTGTGTAAAAGAACAAACACTGGAGTTATCATTTTCATAATAATGGTATTATAATTTTCTCCTCTTCAATTTCGATTCTGTTTAAAACACGCTTCTCACGGCGAAGCAAAAGAGAGAGAATTTAGTAAAAATACAACACTATTAAATTAGTTAGAATCCTCTTTTTTGTACAATTATCGTAATAAAAGCTCTCTAAAACGAGAAGACATATCAATCGATACAAAACGAAATGAACTTGAATGGCCAAAAAAAATATACACTGAAAAACGTGTCCGCTGTTATTAGGAAAATACGAGGGTTCCAACAGTAACCCCGGAGTGTCAGAGTTTATAAAAATTGTTTGAAGCGAAATTCCGCAAGTTAAAAACGGTTATCACCTCCGCCGCTTGGGCAACAAACGGCGAAATTCGAAATCAGCTGGCTACAAATGCCCTAGAGAGTTCTCCAGCCACTGCCCTTGTATCAACTCCGATACCTCTGGCGGAGTGTAGAGATCAGGGAACTCGAATTGACCAGCGCTTGCCGCGTTGAGATCGAGTAAAGGGGAGACAGGCAAGCCGTTAAAGTTCATGTTGCCGAATTCCAAGTTTGGCCACGAGTTCGGGATCTGTTGGCTGTGATTGATCGAAGGTACTTGCTGATCTTGCTTGAAGGCTTGCTCAAAGTCATCGTAAAGCGATAGCTGATCTATTGGATCCTCCGGCGTTACGCCGATCGCGTCTGGAACGTTCGGCGGTGGTGTGATCGGTGAGACGAAGTCACGGCGTTGCTTTTTGAACGGTGGTTCACCGTGCGGGTTTCCGTTCTTCTTGGAGGAACCCAGTCCAGGAAATGCGTGCGCGCCAGGGAGAGCTTCGCGTTTTGTTCCCGTTGTCTCTGCAGTGTGCTTCCGTGAGTTCGAATGTCCATCCGAACTCGCCGACGAGTTTTTGGTGTCTTGCGCGCCGCTATTTTTCTGCTTAGCCGGCTGCTTCTTCTTGCGTGGTCTGTATTTGTAATCAGGGTAGGCCTGCATGTGTCTGATGCGAAGACGCTCTGATTCCTCAACGAACGGCCTCTTCTCGCTCTCTGATAACAGCTTCCAGCGTTTGCCGAGGCGTTTACTTATTTCTGCGTTGTGCATATCCGGGTGGTCCTCGGCCATTTTTCTCCGCTCAATCTGACTCCACACCATGAATGCGTTCATAGGCCGTTTAACATGTTGCATAGACTTCTTGGATTCGTCTTCTGTCTCATCCACGGATGGGACTTGAGCTGGCGGGCTGGGAGAGTTAAGCTCGCTTCCGTGAAACACCATCATTACAAATCCGTTGAGCCGATCGGGACAAACTGCACAGCTACTTTTCACGCGCTGCAAAAGTGATCCTTTACTCTCCGAGCTAAGGAATCAATCGTCTCAGTCACTGGTTTCAGCTGAAGTCGCCTGTGTGATCACTCGTAGTATTCTCTATCCGTAGGAGTTCGAGCTCCAGCACGCTTCGTTCGACACGTTAACAGCGAGTGAACCAACATAAACTGATCTTGGCAATTTCTATTTTGAATTTACATTAGACCTCAGGCTTGCGTTGGTTTCTGTGTAAATCCGTGACACGTCACCTCGCGCAACACAAAAGAACCAATGATGGGAGTCAAAACCCGCTCCTTGCTCCGCCTCTGCGGCCATCTGATTGGTCCGTTCGACGCATCCTTGGTCGTTTTCATTGCTTGTTTTTAAATGGGGTTTGCGCGCCAAGTGTTTTGACGACGCACGATTTTACGGAAAACACTTAAATAGGATAAAAATAACCGTGTTATTGTTCACATGGCGTTCGCAATGCGCTCAAACCATGGGCCGATGCAAGGGTTTGCTGTTTTGCCGGAGCGCGCGTGAAATTTTATATGTGCGGTTTTAACTTTAAAACGTGGAAGCTCTGCGATAATTTTACTTCAGTTTGTTTCGAATGCATGCCACGTGCTCCGAACAATACAACAACGAATCGGTAATGAGTTACATTATCACGGAATTGTCAAAGAATTGTCACAACATAACAAAATTTGCATCTTGTCTCTCGACTGTTTTGAATAAGAAAGACGCGCAGGAATTAGTGTAATTTCCTCGGCGATGTTTCCTAGATGCCGCCCAAACTCCCTCGCAAACAAGAAGTTCTTCTCGCAGTATCTCTTTTTCTGTGATGAAGTGGGCCGCAATTTGGAGAACAAACGAGAAGGATAAGTTGCGTTGGCGGATGTACTTAAGAAAAGATCAGCTTGCCATTTGGGCCATGAATGTTAATATTCCTTGGGGAGCATTAAGGGAGGTATCTTCGATCATGTCTCCCCAAGCCCTGTTTCTTCGCTACCGAGAATCCGTATGCGAAACGAAGGTTACATTTTATCGGGTCATTTACGGCAATTTTCAGTCACTGGAAGCCAAGCGCGCCGCTAGGCTTCCTATCTCAAATTCATAATCGCTATCTTGAGAAGTCCCCACTGACGCTGTCAATTAGTCATATTCGGCTTTCTGCTAGGAAGGCAAAACTAATGTCAATCTAGTAATGCTAATTTGATGAAAAGGGAGGATTAGTTTGTATTCCGGATGTACGGGGGCTGTCTGCCGCCTGGGTTTTTTTTTTTTTTCTCAATTAAGTAATACCGATTTGCGTTCAATACATCTCCATTCCAAAGACGTGAAAATAGCTCTTAATCTGCGAAAGAAAATCGCAGATGGAAACGTTAACTCAGAAAGTTCTCTTCCCTAGAGAAAAAATCATCAAACAACCTGTTGAATGATGATGAGCAACCTGCTTCGAAGTGTCCAAAATGGTCGCTGTGGAGACGAACGATTCCGACCAATCATATCGCAGGTTCTGTCGGCGCGCGGTGACTTGGCAGGCAGGTGTCGTATGCGTTCGTTGGCGATAGGCTTGATTTATTAAACAAACAGGTGACAGGAGAGGTCACTGCACGCCCCACGTGCGTAGACACCGCCAGCTGGCTGCCAATCATCCTGCGTTTGATATCTCCAAAATAAAAAAATATACATTCATTAAAAGTTGTCGTTCTTGTCGGCTGATACGGTTGCCGCGGTTTCGGATGGCGTGCTCAGCGCGCGCCGCTCTCTCTTTGCCGGTAAAATTCGCCGCTCGCGTATCCATGTTTTGCTCAACAGAGTGAAACGGCACTCGCTAACTAAGCGATCTCTTAAAGCCCTTTCTATTTCTCTTGTAAAGCACTCTCGCCGGTGTTATATTATATTTGCATTGATTATGCAAGAAGGCTCGACTGATCACAAATACTGGCCGCTGATTGGCCGTTGCCACCTTTACCAGATGTTTTGGGGCAATTTTCGGTCCGGAAGGTCTCGTAAGAGAGATTATGCTAACATGGACGAACCAGCCAACAACCATCTTTGACACAGTCGTGATTAGTACCTCTTAGTGACGAATTGGGTGCTGGCCTTTCTTGGGATAAGAACTTTATTGGTACTTTACCTTTTTTCTAAAGCACGCACCAAACTATTGTGGTATCCATGCAAATAGGTGGGCAGAAATCAACGCCTAAATTTGAACGACTTGAGAGAAGAAGATATTATTCCTGTGCTGAGGTGTGATCATTTTCGAAAGCATAGCCGATTGGATATTTTGGTCTTTCCTTTTGTGCAAGTTTTGTTTTTACAGATGAACTAAAAAGCTCTGCTTTCATTGATCAGTGTTTACCACAGGGTTTTTGAGGCGAGCCAGAGACTCGACTCATAAACAGTACTTTTAATTTTATGATGTCAAAATATTAACGACGCGGCAGTCGATGAAATGTGCCGTTTCGACAGCGATGGAAAATTAAAGATGTCGTATTAAATGTTGCCGAAATATAAATTTTATTTTTCTAGTTTCTAGGCTTTTAATCTGTTTAATTGATATCACTTTGAGCTGAGCTTCGGAAGTATTGCACATCAAAAACTCTCTGAGCAAATTTAACAGCATCGGGTTGTCTTTCTGAACTCCACTTCTGAGGATAATTATTTTTCTGGTAAACGTGATCCCAACTCGAGTGGATTTTGCCAGGGGTTTGTTAGTGGAAGCGTTTGCAAAAATTATTGCTTTTACCATTCAGCTGAGAAGATATTGTTTCCGAAGGGTCAATTCAGTTTTGGACGTTAATTGCGATGCAGGTTTCTCTTGAAGCTGGTACCATAAAGTGCTGTTAACCAGTTCGAATTTTGGTGGTATATACAAATTCGTGCTAGTTATATTGCCATTTCCGAAACTAAATGGATCAGTTTCCCCTAAACAGCTATTAATAAAGCAACAAGGTTATGCCATCCCAGACAACCTCATTCCAGTTCACTGCCTTGGCGAAATAATTTTCTGATTCATATTTCTTGGTGCAAAATGGTTGATAAATAGTTTAATTATGTTCTCGCCATTTTGAGCTAAAAGGCATTGCCATCCGATCGTCAAAATAGAAACTCCATCATGATCATTTGCTAACAGAAAACTATCTTAGAAAATGTCGTCTCATTTTATCGATTTTTTTTTTATTCCACATTTCCTCTGTGACTGATGTGAGGTTCTTTTGCCGTCTTAATTTTAAGAGGTTGGTGTCAGTTTTCGTTCTGTAGCCGTTATTAAAGTGGATGAATAAGATCATTTTTAAACAACTGTAGGCCATGCTTTCTGTTTTCAAAGTAGCTTAATTTTAAATCAGTGATGCAGCTAGTTTTCACGCCATTGGCGTTATTCATTGAAAACGGATGCAGGTAATTTCTACGGTGATATTGATTTTGAAAATGAAGGATTTCGCTGCGGAAAGCCAGGACTAAATTTCAAAAAGTAATTTTTAACGCGTGCAGAGAATCTCAAGGCCATCCAATAAACTTCCCAGAACGAAATGGTGAACACATGTTTTGTACAAAAAAGAAATTACAGCTTAAAAATTGACGCTAATATTTTAATGCGTTTGACGCCTTTTAATCTTCGTATTTTCCGGTCGGGGCGGAAAATATTTTCTCTGCGCTATTGCGATCAAAATAAAGACCCGGCTTGGTAAACAATCAGACAACTTGTTCCTCCTTTGTCAATAAAATCTTCCATCTCCGTTTATGAAAATTATTA
The DNA here is from genome assembly GCF_036669935.1 of Montipora foliosa. Taxonomy (NCBI): domain Eukaryota; kingdom Metazoa; phylum Cnidaria; class Anthozoa; order Scleractinia; family Acroporidae; genus Montipora; species Montipora foliosa. The sequence continues at coordinate 25,867,438 of NC_090879.1, forward strand.
ATCACCAATGGACAATGCGACCTGAAAACCATTATTTCGGTTAAGATTGTCTTGAACACTTGCTTCATTTAACGAGAGCGTTTATGAATGTAGACAGACCTGACAGAAGAAATATTTCGACGTTTTTCGGGTAATGTTACAAATAGAAATCCCAGATTTTGTGCAAAATGTGGAAGTCACTCCTCCAGATCTCGTCCGGAAACTGACGTAAAAATCAAAGTTAAAAAACCTAACTTCGTTATGTATGTAAGCGATCATTATTTATGTACTTGAGACAGTGAGAAGTTCGATTGCGTCCGTAATTGTAGAGTTTTACTTTACCCCGTTGCTTTGTATTGTAAACAAATGAGAACTTCTTCACGGACTAATAAACACACCGAAGCGAAGAGACACTGGTGTATGGGCTAACTATGATCGCATTATCTCGATTGGGTCAATTTCGGTGATGGCATTCTACTTGTAGATACTGCATACAAAACTTTGTTACTAGGGACTTAAGGATCTACGAGACGACGTTGACGCGTTAAATGTCACCTCAAAATATCGCACTATGTAGGCGACGTATCCTAAAACTAAAATTGGTACGAGCGGTTTCACCAAAAAGATAGAAGAGTGAAAGATTCGCATCTGTGTGTGTTCAAGATGTCGACAGAACCTCAAATTTGGTGATTTCAAGTCGTTGTTATGCACAATGCCACACAGCACGATCATTGTTTTTTAACCAATTACATTATTGTTTTCACGGTGGTTCAGAGGACTGCACGCGATAGGTGCCCACGAATGCCTGAGGCTTTGGTTCTGGTGTAATGGCAATAGATCACTCTTTAATGCTTGAAACGCGCCGGGCAGCGAACGAAACTACCTCCGAAACCCTGGATAGATGTCGCTACAATCCTGTTTTGATAATTATGCGTTATTTTTTTGACAAGGAAGGACACCTGGGCAAATACTTCAGCATGAAGCCATATCGTTCTCGTTTGCACAGCTCTCTATAGTGTGAACATAAATACACAGTTTTGATTAATTGGACTTAGCGCCTTTTATGTCTTTCCGCTGAAAGAATGGTGCGTACATGCTGGCATTCACAAGTTTTAACGGGGGCATCGTAATTGCTAAGTTTTGTGCAACGAAGGCGCTGCTGAACTGATCATATGTTGTAGAAATACTCGTCAAACCTCCTCCCGTTTGCTTGATAGCTCTGTGGTTGGTTTCACTCCGTCAAAGTCGTGTAAAAATATGCTGGAGAATGTCGTAATTTAAACATTTAAACTACTCGATTCCTAGTGCATTTGGCTTGCGTGAATTTGGAGTGTATTTCCTTTGAGTTGAGGCCGAGAAAAAAGCTTGAATAAATGCTACGGCTTTTTACGACCCTCCTCAAAACTGCCAGGGTCAAAACTGAAATGACGCCGGGTCTTGTGTTAAACCAAACCAACTAAGTTCGTTGGAAGGATCAAGATATGAAGTGGTTGCATTTTCGCAAAACGTAGATGATGATAATTTAAGTGGCGAGTTTATATAGCGCTGAGTTACTAAAACACTACAGAAATCAAATCAACACATTCTCTACTTGCACAAATCCCATAACACACCTCTTTTACCCCTTAAAATTATGCATATAATCAATGTTTGCAATTTCTCCTGGGACATGAAGATGTGTGTTAACGATGAAACAACAACAATGATATTGAATGTAAGGAGAAATGTAGACTCGGAAAAATATCCGAGTCCCAGATGGGATTTGAACCCACGACCCTCCGTGATCCAGTCGGACGCTCCAACCACCGAGCCACCGGAGACTATGGTGAGCAAGGGACCAGATGGGTTCAAATCCCATCTGGGACTCGGATATTTTTCCGAGTCTACATTTCTCCTTACATTCAATATCATTGTTGTTGTTTCATCGTTAACACACTCACTTTGGAGGTTGGTTGGCTGCATCTTGATATGCATTAATGTGACAGCGCGATGCTGTTAGTGAGTTTCAAATGTGCTAGTCAATACTTGGCTGTGTAGCCGCGTGATGCGGTTCCAGTCGAGACCCACAAATTGGCCCTTGCTCACCATAGAGTCTCCGATGGCTCGGTGGTTGGAGCGTCCGACTGGATCACGGAGGGTCGTGGGTTCAAATCCCATCTGGGACTCGGATATTTTTCCGAGTCTACATTTCTCCTTACATTCAATAACATGAAGATGTCCCAAGAGAAATCTAAAACAATGTCTATGCAAGTTTTTGGAGGTAAAAGAGGTGTATTATGGGATTTGTGCAAGTATAGAATTATCAAGTAGTTCGTACACGGCACGACTGCTTTTTCTCAAATGGATTATTCTTCATTGTCAGTTTGCTCCAAATGAAGTATTATCCTCCATTTAGATTACTCTGTCCCATGTCTTGTGGTAGCAGATAAGTAAGTAAAAGTAGTTCCTGGACAGGATTTGAAACCGGAGCACCCACTTCGAAGGAACTGTTTTTATCCACGTTACCACTGAAGATCAACTGACTGACAATTGTACCGATTATTTACCAAAACTAATTAGCATATAGAGCGGTTTTCAAATGAGTGCCGTAAAACCAAATCAAAGTAATTGCTTTGGCCAATCAAAAAGGACAGAGACAATCCAGTAAACCAATAAAAATTCGAAGTAATTACACGAAGCCGACACAAAGCGCGGGAAAATGTGCACGATTGGTTTTGGTTTCACTTCTGATTGGTTGAAATACTGGCGCGAGAACTTTGAACCAATCACTGAATGATGTAATGCAAAACCACAGTAATTCGCTACTTACTTTCGACACTCAATTGAAAACCGCTCTATGTAAAATCATTGATGTTTAATGGTTAAGTCCAAAGCTTAATTTTAAAATGATTAGCTTGCTCTTGAAGTTTGGTAACCGACATTTTTCACTTTGTAAGCTTGCTCAGTTCTTAGCGGGTGTTAATACACGTTTACACCCACAGCGGAATTTGGAGGAAAAAATTATTGACATAAAAAAAGGGACATCCTCGCAGTTGGTGATGTGATACTCTAGTGGTGAAGTGAAGGGGTTATTAATCAAACGATCCCAGGTTCAAGTCCTGCGAGTCCAGACATTGGGTTTTGCTTCTTATAAAATTCCCGTGTTCCCTATCAAGCTTTCAGTGTGTCCAAAATGAACGATAATATTTCACTTGGAGCAAATTGACAGTTAGGAATAATCCTTCAATTGAGGTACAGACTTGGTTGTTCGTATACTAACCATGTTCAACGCCACCTTCAAAGTGGTTTGCCGATTGTTGGGGGTCATGGTCAGTTGATCTCAATAACATAGACCCAGTCCCCATCCCCCTTGATCTCATCAGTGACATGCATCGAGTCTCCCGAAAGTCCCGAAACTTTTCGCTTGCCACAATTCCCTCTGTATCTTAAAAACGAAGATGTTTTGAGCCATCAAACTTCACAGTCATTTTGCTTTTCCTTTCCTTGAAAACATGTGAAAAGACCGGTTTTTTAAAACAAGTTGTTCGCAGTTCCGGCCAAAAAGTTGTCGGGACTTATAATGAGAAACTGGCCGCTAAAAAAATAGATATTTGTTGCCAGTCGAAGTGCAGAATAATTAGGCTAAGCCTTAATTTAAAAATGTGTCGTCTACTGTCAATTTTGTTGATGGACCTTTTTCTTTATCTAGTGTTTAAAATTGTTTCTTAGCGAGTGTTGTAAAGGCCGATTTACACGGTACGATTTGTGGGCCCCATTTATCGGCCCGACGGTGTCGGAGCGCAAATCTCGCGTGTATTTTGACAGCCGATGAATGACCGATTCATGGAAACGAAAATCGGTCCGATTCAAAAAATCTGTTGCACTGCGATTTAGTGCGGGCTCGGTGCTTGCCGTTAGACTGACCGACCTACCGTTCGTTGAATTTGATCTCGGTTCCCGGATGCACTTGTAAATAGCCAACTAGTTTGCCCCCAGCCAATTTGGAATATTAAAAATATAGTCGTTTTTCGGTCCGTTTCATTAGCCCTGAAAAGCTCCTATGTGATCAAGCAAGTATTAAAGTATGTTTGTATGTACAACAGCTGGCGAATTTGATCTCGGCCTCCTACGCAAGAACAGCAAGATTCGGTGTACCATCGTCTTTGAACACCTGTAGGCTATTCGATCAGCAGCTAGGAAAATACTAGACAATAGGGATTTTGCTTGTTTTTCCTCGTCCTCTAAAGTGTTTAGCGCATCACCCGTGACGTTGCAAATATTAACTTAGAAGCTTCGCCAAGTCAATTTTGTCATCGGAATCTCCTCGCACAATGTTTTTCCCCCAGTAGTACGCAGCTGTACCCCGTTTCGAGCCTAAACTCCCGTTTGAAGCTGGCAAAGAATGTTGTATGATCATAACTGCCCAGCAGCGAAACGTTTTCCACTCTGCATTCTAATTAATAGACTAACATCTTGCCTTTGGCAACTCCGGAGCTTGAACTAACCCTCGTTTATTTGGCCGAATGCGACGAGATTTGTGAAGATTTGGGAGAGAAAACATATTCATCACAAACTTTCCCAGGAATTACCACATTTCTTTGTCGACTTTATACCAGTCCTGCTTCTAATTACAATGCGCCTCTTCAAGAAAAGTAACGCCCTTTTTAAATCCCAAAACAACTGATTTGCTCGTGATATTTTGAAGCAGCTTTTGCCAATTTTCTCAGCAGGGCTTTTACCTGTAAACACAAAACTCTTTGTCTCCTCTGAGAGGATACCGTGACCCATTTTTTTCACTTATCCCGTATATGGGAATGTTCGCAAGTTGTGTCAAACCGAAACGGATTTCGATTTTGATTGAGAGGTTAACAGGGGAGGCTTCCAGTATGAAAACGTAGAATTTTATTAGCTTCTGACATTTTGAAAAAAAAAAAAGGTTTTTTGGGTGAAGTAAAGTTTTCAACTCATTTGTGATGGTCATTGATATCTTAATGCTTCAGACTTCACCCAGATCTCATACAAGAGGATATGGAAACTAACATAAATACTTAACTGTGAAAGAATCTACGATTTTGAAGGAAACGTTAATGCGTGCCTTAATGCGTGCCATGTCTCTAGCCTGATGACATACTTTTTTAGTGTGGTATTTCTGAGATTATACCAGTAAACATGTTGCACAGACATGTGTTGTGAATACCAAATCAAAAGTTGTTTTTGGAATCTATTTTCTCAAGCAGGTACCTGAAGCTAATTGGAACTGGCTTGTTTACCAACACTATCGGTTATTATTCGACCACTTTACTTCCATGTGATGAGCTGCTACAGCAGCAGCACGTTTATCGAAACAAAAATAGCAGTCAACGTGGAACATGTTCGGCTTAAAACTTTATTGGATAGATGAATTCTTTGATTGCGCTCAAGTGATAAGACGGCTATGTTGGTGCCAAAACAACAGCAAAATGTAGCTCACGTTTTGCATAATAAAAAGAGTCAAATTTCCAGAAGACTTTTTCCCTGTTGTTCTTTCTAGCAACATGGCCGCTGTGACGCAGGTGCAATCAAAGAATGAAGTCCACTGAACAGTTCTTTCAAATCTCTTCTCCTCCTTCCCGTCTTTGTTTCTGCCCTCGAATCTTTCTAGCAGGTGGACCTTTTTGGCTGAAACATGCAAGAAAAATCCCAGCCTTTTTTAAAAAAGATCGTCCCACTTGAGGAAAACAGCAGACAAACTGTTTCCCCCCCCCCCCTCCCACCCCTGGCGATTAGCTGCTTTATTTCGTGAAATACTTAATCAGAGTAAAGAGATGCCGTTTTTTTCCGAAGATGACTCGGGGGTACTCGGAAAAAACCCGAGTGCTCCTGACAGGTGTTGATCCTCACTATGAACTTCCGGTTACCAGTTCGAGCTAGTTCGGATCCCCCGCCGGTGACTTACGGGAGAACTCGTGGAGCCAGGGCATTAAACTATTGTAGGTTCGTGCAGCAATTCGTGTCCTGCTTTACTGTACTGCTGGGACTAAAACTGTCTAGAGATAGCATCTCGCATATGCAATCTCGTTCCTTCATCATCAAAAGTGAGCCATGGTACTGATGATTGTCTCACACGTATATGTCTGATAGAAGGCATGGTGATCTAAGATTGCATTTAAATCAGACTTCCATGCTTGCTAAACTAAGTTAGGGTCATCAAAACATTCAACATTTTGACACGAGACCCCATTAAGGTCATTAACAAAATCCACTTCGACAAAATGTTTGAAATTTCGAACCTCTTTAACCCTTTCAGCCCCGATAGTGCCAAATGGCACTTATAGATTTTACTCTGTCTAACGCCAGACGATTTTACTCGTCAATGGGGAACCCCTCGGGGTTTAAAGGGTTAAGCTAACAGCGTGAAAAAACTATGTCCCTGTTTAACCCTTTCAGCCCCGATAGTGCCAAATGGCACTTATAGATTTTACTCTGTCTAACGCCAGACGATTTTACTCGTCAATGGGGAACCCCTCGGGGCTTAAAGGGTTAATAGTGGGTCTAGTTTCGGGTACGGCAAACTTTCGTACCGCATAAATTAGACTGTGATCGGAAATCCCTAGATGAATAACACCAGAGGTTGCTATATTGTCGACCATATTTGTAAAAATTAAATCAATAGTAGTGGCGGAAGATTTAGTAACTCGGGTGGGCTCTTTATGGCAAGAGGATAGATCCGCGTAGTGGGGAATTTGACACGAAACAAAACCCGTACGGGCGGATTTTGTACGGGCGGGCATTTGACTATCGACAAAATGTTGGTCAGCGGTCGCTACCTAGAGGAATTTTTTCACGGGAATTTCCCTCGCCACAATAGAGCATATTCGTATTCTCAGTATTGGTCAGGAACTAGCTTGCAATGGAGGCTAATGCGCAGGAATCGTTTCAAATGCAAATATTTTTAAATATATTCCCCCGCATTAGCCTCCATTTCAAGTTAGTTCCAGTCCAATACCACTTTTGTCCAGAGATGCGATAATTAGATGCACGCCAAATTTTGACATCTAACACGAAGTGTCCCTAAGTCTAAGCATTCGCTACCTATTTCTCAATACACGTGTGTCTGCTTTGTACCGAGCAGTAGCTTGTTTGTTTATTTTAAAATGAGAAATGCCGTTGTTTAAACTGAGTCTGGAATGAGGAAAAAAGCAACCGCATACATGCCAACTCTCCCGGATTATCCGGGAGTCTCCCGGATACAGAACGAATCTCCCGGATAAAAACTACTCTGAACCTTTTACAGACGTTTCTCCATTCTAGACTCAAATTGCATCCCCAAGTTTTAAAAAAAATCGATATTTTCAAACTCGTTTCATTGTTTCTTAATGCACTTCTTCATCTCTGAGTTTCAAACACACGTTAATAGGACTAAACAAAATGACTTCCTTTAGCTATCATAGCCATATAACCGATTGTTTGATTGGATCTCCGATTAACCAATAAAAATTCTTGTCATAAGTACCCTGTTTTCCCGCAAATTCACAATGGCGTCAGAATATTCTTGTATTCTGAAGGAGCTGCTGGGGGATGGGTGGGTGCGTTTAAGGTAAGGGGGGGGGGGGGAGAGAAGGGGAGGGGGAGTGGGTAGGTTGATCGAGGGGGGAGGGGAGGGGAGACCGGCTGGAACAAATCTCCAGATTTTAGATCTCCATAGGTTGGCATCTCTGCAACCGTAAAGCGGTTGTGGCCCCTAACTTTTTTGAACTTTTGTTGAAAGGTAAGTATTCTTGACCTTTTTCTTTACTTTTGCCGTTTGATATCATCAATATGTCAGACCCTTTTTTAAACCGTCCAGTTTGTCAAAACTAGGTGAATCGTTCTGGAATTACTATTGATGCAAGGTTAACATAAACGGTTAACTGTTCAAATTAGAAAAATGAAAAAAAGAAATACACTTTTCATGACAACGGCCTGTAACACTGGAAAATGTTTTTGAAGTAGTTCTGTAAGTCTTTTTACTTCAATTAAAATTGCTTCTTGCACGGAGGGTGCGGTATTTGACGCTTTGTGAGGCCCAAACCGGTGGGGCATTAAACCCCAACATAGGGGGGCATTTGACATTTATTCGATAAAAGTCAAATGCCCAGGGAAGGAGGGGGGGGGGGGAAGGGGGTGGGCGCTCTTGGAATTGACTGGTACATTAAGGATTCTCGTTGATTTATGGGCTAAGCGCGAAGCTCTTAGAGACAATAGACTGCTAGCGGTGTCCCTTTCTAGATAGTCGCGAGAGCGCGCGAAATAGCCGAGAGCGCACAGCACGGTGAGACTGGTTTCTCTCCAGTTTTCCCGCTTTCGCTCGGCTATTTCGCGCGCCCTCGAGAGAGGGACTGCTAGCAGTCTATGCCGGGAGACAAAGAAGCTTCTGGCCAATTGCCACAGCTGCAAACTGCGCTATTAACCAATCGCAATTACGATCGACTTGCCCAAAGCATGGGAAAATCCGCACGTTGAAGCCTGGTTTTCACTGGCGGCACAAGCATAAGCATCAAAATCAATCACAGCAACCGCCATTTTGTTCAAATGTTCAGACGCAGGGAATCTAGAACGAGTGCTTTAAGGTAATTCCCTTGAAATTGTTCTACTATCAAACTTTTCTGGAAACTTGGCATAGGTAACAATCATGATATGAACATCGAAAAAATGCAATAAAAAAATGGGGTTACCGTTCTTGTTTACGCGTCAGCAGGCTCTTAAAGTGGGGTATTTTTACTGGTTGCGCGTTAAAAATTCGAATCACCTTTATACAGAATGAGTCTTGGTTACTTGAAAGACAAAATTTTATTTTGAAAATAAAGCTTCTTTTATTCACATAAGCAGTATTGCTTCATTTACACCGTTTTTTATTGCCTGGTTGTAGGAATAGTGCACTTTTTGGGACAGTTCCGTGGTTAGCTTGAAGTCCTCGCCTTGGCCAAAATACACTCAGTACGGAACTGTTTTCCAAAAAAAATCATTTTCTACTATCAAACTTTTTTTATTCTTCAAATATGTTCTTTATTAGACTGTTCTTAGCAAATACCTGAACAAAAAAAATCGGGGATCACCGTGCTCGTTTGAAAGAAAAGGAGCATTTATTTCGCTATTGGGCTTAGTTTGAGGGAAATCTCTTACGTTTTGTACGTGCACGTGCTCGTGTGCGCGCGCTGACGCGAAAATCGTGCGCAGTAGGGATGCACAATGCAATACTAAGGAATTACCTTAATTGGCCAGACGCAACAAATTTCCTCGTGCTTATGGTGCGCAAAGCAAGCGAACGCAAGCACAAGGAAGAGGAAAAATGTTGATCCTCAGTGTGCTTGCGGGCGTTTTCCATTTACCAAGAAATTCCGGAAATTTCGGTTGGGATGTAAATGGAACACACGTTTTTGGTTCGTTCCACTGGAAAATTTCCGGAATAAACGGAACTTCTGAAAAGGTAGTCCTGTTTTCCCGTCGGAAACTTTCCGATAGAAACGTGTGTTCCATTTACAACTTTTGAAAGGTCTTACCACTTCCAGGCTATTCACGGCCACATTTTTAAATTTTGGCGCGTAAAATCGCAATCACTGGGCGGCGAACGGACCTGAGTTAAATGGAACACGTTTTTCACCCAATGGAAATTTCCACCGAAATTTCCGGAAATTTTTTGTAAATGGAAAACGCCCTGCGTCAACCCCGTTTGCATGGTGAAATAAGCGCTCTTAAGCTTGCAGTTGTGCTTGCGTCGCCAGTGAAAACCAGGCTTAAAGACGCGTTTGCTTTTGCTTCTTATTGGTTGAAAGAGTGGCCCAAAACCATTAAACCAATTATAGCCACCTCAGAAAATACCATAACACTCTTCGTTTGCCCCCCCAAATTTTGCATAAGCATTGTTTCCAGTTTTTCTTGGGTCTAATTACAATGGTCCCAAGGGAAAACAGAAACACTGCTTATGCAAAATTTTGAGGGAACAAACAGTATTATTGTATTTTCCGAAATGGCCTATTACTGTGCCTTTTTGTGCTTCAGCCAATCGCAACATGTTTTAGCTGCGGATGCATAATTAATACATGCAATTTTGCATAAATTTCATAAGAAGACCACATTATCAACACTGTGACAAGACCATAGTCATTAATTTCTTTATAAGAGTCTATTAGAGTATAAGAACAAGAGGGTACATTTATTACTGAGAATATAAATGACATGGAAAATTTTAATGCTAACACCGTGTAGTTTTAATTTTGATGGGTCTGACCCTTTTGCTCACAAGGACAAAATTGTGCATTGACAAGTAACTGAACAGCAAGTAAAATCATGTCTTTTGTTATTGTACAATACAGATAGTCAGGATGGCCTCTTTTTCAAAGCCATTTTTTCACAACTAAATTTTACTATGACCTTATTTCCACGCGAGGGTGGCACTTTCAAGCATCATTTTGATGGTGGCCTAGCAGTTCCAACAGATTCATGACAACAAACCTCCTAGGCTGCTTTTTCAAAATTCAACATGAAAAAAAGTCACTGAAAGGAACTGTGGTTTTGCCGCAATAACAAAACCGCTGTCTTTTCAAAACACATCACTAAAAATACACTATATATCTGATTATTGAAATATTTACGTATTCACCACAATTTCCTCTGCATAAATATCGATCAAATATTTCATTATACAATAAATTTGGATAAAATCTGTACATATGTTTTTTGTTTCCGTAGCTTCAAATGGGCTTTCTAGGGAAAAAATTACCATAAATTGGCAAAAACAATTCCTTTAACATCACGAAACCGAATGGATTTTTTTAAAATATGATAATTGTTAAAGCAACTACAACACAATTTAAGCTATGCCTTGACAACAACTTTCAAAAAATTAAATTTCAAAAAACCCTCTCACTAACTAGTAACTAGAAGTGAGTTTGTTGTTCAAAGCTCAAGAACTTGAAGCCTTTTTTCTTGTCCTTTTTGTCTTTTCAAATCGGATTGTCTCTACCTCTAGCTGAGCCATTTCTGTGATTCGTGCTTGGAATGCTGGGCTGGCCCCAACCATAGGGTCTGTGTATTTACAATCTAGAAAAGATGCACCAGAAATATGGAGTCTGTAAACAGCATCAGCTACAAAGGGCCTATAATACTTACTTTAACTAGAGGTGCAGTGTCTGTCTCACGGTAGCTTCAGAATGAATAAGAGGTTGTACTTAGCTCTTATTAACCAAGGAGTATGGAAGAATCTTGACCGAGGTCGTGATTACAGACCAAACGCAGTGAGGCCTGTACACACGACCGAGGTCAAGATTCTCCCATACAGACTAAATAAGCTCGGTAAATAAGATGTTTATTAGAGCGGTTTTCAATCGACTGTTGAAAGTAATTAGCGAATTGCTTTGGTTTTGCATTTACTTCACTCAATGATTGGTTGAAAGTTCTTGCGCCATTTTTTCAACAAATCAGAAGTGAAAGCAAAACCAATCGTGGCTTACACGTGCAAATTTTCCTGCGCTTTGTTTCGGCTACGTGTAATTACTTCAAGTTTTGATTCAGGTTTACTGGATTGTCTCCATCCTTTTTGATTGGCCAAAGTTATTACTTTGGTTTTGGTTTTACAACACTCAATTGAAACTCGCTCTATATGGCAAACAAGAACTAATCAATACTCCATTCTTTTAAAAAAGAACAATTAGTTTTTTTTTTGACACATATTTTTTTCCTGTTTTAATATTCTTTTTATAGTCTCACCTATTTTTGTATATCTTGTAGTTGTCATTTTTTCCATTCATTTCCATTGAAGGCTGTAGCCTGACAGCCGAAAGCTCGAATGTTTTAACTGTATAGCCAGTGAACTACCCTGGCTACAGTTCCTCCATCTTTAAAGAACAATTTAATTCGTTTAATGTAACTGATTTGTACTACCTGACATATTGCTTGCAAATGGCAATGAGTGGCGATAAGCTGTACTTAATTCTTAATTCTTAATAAAGATGGCTGATAGCTACATTGTTTAAAATTACTGTCAACAGTAGTTGCTTAGAAACGGGCAAAAGGACAACACTTACTAAAAAATCACAGTCCTAGGCAGGATTCAAACCTGGATGAGAAACCTAGCCCCCTACGCATTGTAGTAGCTCAACGGGTAGAGCCTTTTACGGAGGTGGTATATTTGAATCAAGCCTAGTACTCTGAATTTTCAATCATTATTGTCCTTGCTATCACCTGTTACTAAGTTACTATTATAATACCTATTGTAAAGACAAAAAAGGCTGGCAACAATGACCAATACCCCTGTTAAAAAATGGGGAAAATCAGTGAAGAGTAATCACTAATTGGAACAAGTTTTATTGATGTGTCTTTTTAATATATGGGTCTGTAGATGAAATGGCACGTATTACATACTGGTAAGTACATTTGCCACTTTCTTATCCCAGTTATTGGTTTTTGCCAGTTCACCAAGATGACAAAGCAATGCTGTACAATTCACACAATACCACTTAAGTCTTATCTTTGCATTGAGATTCTAATGACATTTCACTCACTGCACAAAATAATATGCTATATATGCTATGTGAGAAATCCTTAGATCTGCATGGCATCTTACCTTTGAGGTTTAGTGTAGTCTTTGTTTTCCACCTAGAAAGCAAAGACAGATCAAAGATAGAACTTAGCTAAAAATTTGAAATAAAAAAAAAGGTTATCTTCAAATCATCTGTTGGTAACCTAATATTATTATATGGCTTGTGTTTGTAGCCGATATAATGCGTGCTCTGATTGGCTAATTGTGACTGAATTGTAGGGCATTATTCTTCCGTAATGCCCACGGGCCGATTACGGGGCTTGCAAAAACAAAGCAAAAGGTAATTAAAAGGCCATATAATAAACTTACCTAACTTACTAACCTCACTTGCTCGGGACCGTACTGGGGAATATTGGCCCTCCGTCGTTTGCGCTCGGTCCATACTGCCACAATCTCGGGCCAATGTTCCCCAGTACGGCCCTCGATCACGCTTGGTTAGTAAGAAGTTAATAATGATTCATGTAAAAAGAGAATTTCATAAATTAAAACAAAACAGACAATAGCAGAGCAGATTAATAATTTGACAAAAAAGCTTTTTTTCCTAAATTGCTTTCCATAAGTTATTTTAAGGTTTTTAGAGTTTTAGCCACAACATTGATTGCTCTATTAGTAATAAACTATTATTTTATTTATTATTAATTCTATTTAATCAAATACATAAATAAATTTATTCCGTGTAAATTAACTAACAATGATCCTTGTTTTGACTTTGTTGTGGGTTGAATGTCTTCTTCAGAGGAAGATCTGTGAAAATTAAGTAGAAATTAAAATGTTTTCTCTCATAAATCAGTTTGTTGCCTTGAGGTTTAATGCATGGACTAAAGAATCTGTGGCACTGGGGTAAAGGTTAGCTATGTATTTGTTATACCAACATTGTCATTTTCAACAATCGACGCTATTAAGAAAAACTCTGCAAAAATTTCTCTAATGTATTATTTCTTATTGACATCGTGCTGTCGCATTAAACTATTGAGGTATTCATTGTTTGCATATCAACAGGAAAAACGGATGTAAACAACGAAAGAATTTTATTATTTTTTTGCTAAGACTTCAAGTCAAGTGTTATTTTTAAAGTGACTTTTCAGAGAGGATTTTGTGCATTTTGGCATAAAACAAGTCATATTTTTTTTATTAAGGAATAGCCGACATACTATTTAAAAAGTTGGATGTGTTTATAGTCATTAAATTAAACTAAATTATTATTATTTTTTAATTAAATTAATATTATAATTTTAATTATTTTTTTCCTTAGACTTTAAGTCAAGTGTAACTTTGACGGTTCAGAAAGAATTTTGTGCATTTTTAGACTGCGAGCACTCGGTTTATAAAATTAATCAGTCAAGCGGCCCTCTCTTCTTAGGCAGTTGTCTTTGTCACGCAGTCTTGTATTGGTTTGTGTGACAAAACATGACTGCCTCAGAAAAGCAGGCCGCTCGACTGATTTATGAAGGGACTGCTTGCAGTCTTGTGCATTTTGGAGTGAAGCAACTGGTTTTCTAAAGCATTTACTTGCTTAGTGCTTTTTATGCCATAAATTATTGGGCTTAAGAAGTACTGTCAACTGGAAGGATGTTCTGTTCTTCTCTACAACTCGAGTATGTATTGGCGAAGCTAATAATTAACCACGGAAAGCCTTTTAAAAATACTTTTTGGGTCCAAAGAGCAATTTTGCAAATTGACATTTAAAATGTACACAAAGAGTTTCGAGAAACAAAACCCTAACCCTGTAAAATTTTGCAAAATGCCAGACCCCCTTGAAAGTTGTCCAATACACCTGAATGTCACCTGAATGTAAGGACATGTAAGGACGGTTTACAGCGATCCGACCCCTTCTCCCTCTGGTTAAAAGCAAGTGAAACTAATTTGATGTATCCCATATCCTAAGCAGGAATGCAAAGTAAAAGCCCAGCTGCTTATTGGCTGGAGGAAGAGTCAGTGCAGAGGAAAGTTATCAAAGAAACAATGCTGTATACATAGTATAACAAGGCATCTAATCCAGTAATCAACCTACATGTAGAAGTCACAGAAAGTTCGACACAAAGAGACTTTAAATCCCTTCCACTGGACTCATTGGATGGTAACTGCATGCATGGTCTTTCAGAAAAGGACTCTTGCAGTGTTTTTAAAATTCAATAAAAAATTCCATCTTGATTGTCTAGTGACTGTCTTTTTCAAGTCTGACAATGTATCGATAACCTTACAGACTGGCACTGACTACATTTCAAGACTGCTCCTACCTGGACATGGGCTTAGCTGGTGTTTGACGCTGACTTGTCATTGGTATGGTTCCAATGGCAATAAGATCACTAGTGCTTTGAAACATCGCTGGTATTGATGTGCTGCGACTGAAAGAAAATGGGATCTTTGGTCCTGGCCGGAAATAGCTACTCTTGTACAGGTCGGAGGATCCATCACTTGAAAGAAGTTCATTATTACCGGTAAGTTTACATTTCCCAAGCCTCAAAACTCTGTTTTCTCCTTCGCTGCTGCTATCAGTTGCACAGGACGCATTGCCTTGTGGGCTTCTGTGCGTTAATATCTGACTGTGTCTTTGGTGATGAACTGAAGTAGATCTTGTGTTACTGCAGAAATGATTAAGAGGTGCGGGGAGTAAATTATTTCACATGGTTTGAGCTTGGAGTGGAAGAAGACACGAGCTGCGGACAGCGTACCACAATTAAGTGGTTTGACCTACAGAACCTGGGCATTGACACCTCAAAACACCCAAGGATGCTCCCAGTTGATGATCAGTACAAGTGTCTGGCATTAGACAGTAAAATCTGTTAAGCCTCACTTCCAGGAGTCTATGGGTTAAGTAATTATGTATTGGAAATTATCTAGATTCAAATAGTACAACCCAAGTCAAATTTAAAATTTGCTCTTAAAGTAATCATCAAGGAGATATTTTGTTACTTTCATTTCAACTGATTTCTGCCATTGTATCCTTACATCAATAATTTCTGTTCTTTGTTTCATGATATTGTTAACTTGTACTATCTATAATCATGTACTACGGATACCTTTGCAAACTGGTACAAAATGGAAATTAAAGACAGTTTGACTTCTCATACTGCATCAAGTGTGGACAGAAGCTTGTGACCTTGAAGCGTTTAACTTTTGTTCAGAGCTGGGTTTTTTTTAGTTTAAAAAGTTCCATTACCCATATTTGGGCATAAAATTGGTGTCCTAAAATTGCCAGCTTTGTTCCAAGGAAAAGAGTTGAAAATCACACACTTCAAGGTCATGTACAGGTCTCTGGTGAGGAGTATATTACGCACTCCGACTCACCAACCAAAAGGTGAATACTAAGACATATATTATTTTGACTCAAAGAACCAGCAGGTGGAATTCCAAATACATTGCACATTTAAATTGTCAAGGAAAGGGGTATATATTTTTTTGCTGTGGGCTCACAATCGAGGCACACGACATTTTGACCAGTGGGATGACAAATATTGTTATCGATAAGAGGGACAGGCAATACTGAACCACATTTGATTTGTTAAATTTTTTTCTTCAAGTTGTTTGAAAATATTTCCATTTTGAGATTACTGTCTGGATTTAGAAACAGTCATGTCTTACTAAATGTCTTTTTATTTACTTTAAAATGCGATCAATAATTATTTATAAGAATCTGTTAATTTTATTGTCCGTGCTTGGCTAGGAAAGCTTTCAGACTTTAATTAATAAAGTAATAAAATTTACTATTATAATTCGATCATGTGAAGTGCTCCTACTACGAAACATTTGCCCGCGTGGGAAAACAATGGAAGCTGCTTACAATACGAAACAATAGCAGGTTACGGAGCTACTACATTACCGCGCGGGGGTGTTAAATGTTTTCGCACGGAGTGGGAAAAACAAAGACGAGAAGCGGCGATCTAGAAACATCAATCCGTCGTTGAAGATCTTAATCAAGTTTTACATTTTTCCATCATAGGTCCTAGAAATCCGCCAAGAGAACGAGATAATTGCGCGGGGAGAATATCACGCTCTCTCGGCGGATTTTCGAGTAAAAGATCAGAGAGACTGCTTGCAGTCTATATACTAGGTCTCTGTTCTCAAGATTAATTATTTCAGTGACACATCGACCCCATAGACAAATAAACCAGAAAATTAGCATGTTTTGAAAAGACTCCACCCGGGGACTATCAAAACCAGCAGGAGACAAGCTTATTAACTTCGATGTCCAAGAGCAAAGTATGGTCTAGAATGTGAGATAAAACTGTTAAAAAATTAAAAGTTTCCAAGCTTACCACGAATCACTTCCCGGCTTTCGTTGCAAAGGAACATAGCCAGCATCCTTAATTCTCTTTTCCACAGTTAAGGGCTCTTCAAGGAGACAACCAAAGAGTGTAAATATTATTTTTCGTTGTGTACACGGCGTAAGCCGAGGAATTAATTTTTGTAATTTCAGGCAAATTCCATTAATGTAACACCGTCGTACCGGTACCAAATTAAACTTGGATTTCAAGATTCTATCCATAGAAAAGTTGCAAACAAGAACAGTCGCGAAGATTACTTACTTAAAATATATTTTTGTCTTGCTTGGCAAAATCGCCGCGGACTATGAGCTGCCATGAAGGTATCGAGCGAAGTAAATGGAGTTTGTGGTGGTCGCACACTTAAAGTGACAACATTATTTGCCGTCGAGTGCTTCCAAAGTGGCAAAACGCACTCTGTCCTCGGTGCTAAATCATTCCTTTCCCTCTTCTTTGCCATGAACTGGCTTTGGAGTCACCTCCAAAGCAAAAGATTTAACGGATAATCCGAGGTAGAAAGTGATAGTTTTGCAGACATACTTCTTGCTGTGAGGAGGAAGACTGTTTATGGTAATTTTTGCGCCCGCGTCTCTAGGGATCCACCGTATCCTAGCAACAATGGTAGATATCGCTGACTCTTCACCAGCCCTTCATGGCTGAAGGCCAACAGTACAGATCCTCCGGAGGAAACTTAGAATTTTTTAACTCTAAAAAACGAACCTTTAAAAACCTTACTTGAGGTCCAGTTCAACCGTTGAAATCTTCATGTACTCAAATGTAATTCATTTAATAAAGTGCATGAAAAGATCGACGTTTGAATCACAGGCGCCCCAAGCTCAGTGTGAGCATGGCCGACAAAAATATAAGGATTTGTATGATTATTTGACTCAAACTGGTGGCACCTGAGAATTTAGTCACCAGCCTTGGGATTTTATTATAACCGTTGACAACCACGAAATTGAGAAATGGCTCAAATCGCGTTGGATCTGGAAAATAACTACACAGGAAGGAAGCTATCCACGATGGCAATAAGGTTAGGCTTTTTAATTGAGATTTTTTCATATAATCATATTCTTAAGCTTTTTTATCGGGATTCTCATACAAATCCTTATATTTTTGTCGGCCATTTACACACTAAGCTTGGGGTACCTGTGGTATAACGTACAAAGGAAGGTACCAGTTCCATACGAGCCCACCATTCAGCGTGGCCGCTAAGTCGAAGCACAGAAACCAAAATGGAGTGTTTGATAGGTATTCAAGGTCCCGATTTTGTCTTGGTTGCGAGTGATTCAGCAAGCGGGAGAAGTATTGTCCGCATGAAAGATGGTAAGGCTCTCATCTAACCAGCTTATTCACATAAACCTGGTAAAATAGTGTTTCCTTTGGTTACATCGCGAACGCCATGAAGTCAGTGAGTCGCCATGCATGACTCAGTGATTTTCTTGTCTGGTTTCTGCTGAGATCATTTTGTGTATTGTGGTTGTCTTTAAGCAGTAGATTGAATTCAGTATCTTTAGTGGCTGGGATATGATAAGTAAGCAAATTAAATTGATGAAAAAGGTGGCTTATTAAAGTTTAAGTTTAGCATTTGAAAAAATCAACTGTTTTGGTGGCCTCATACACCATAAAGAAATAGAAAGCTGCATTTGCTGGAGAGAATAAATTGTAGGAACTCAATGCCTTACATTTGCACATTTTAGAAAGTAGGTTTTGAGGTAGGGCCATATCAGCTTTTGCTGCCCTTAGACCTACCTGTGTTACCAACAACCACGTACATGCATTATGAAGAATGTGTTTCTCTCAAGTGAGTTGAATATCCATCACCACTATTCACCTTCACTATGGGGAATAAAAATTTTATTTGTCATACTGCACTTTGTTTCTCTACACCGCACTGCACCACTGCACTGCACTGCACCACTGCACTGCACTGCACTGCACACTTGGTTATGCTATGCTACAGTATTACTGTGAAAGTCTGAAAGTGAAAATATGAATCCTTTTGCCCAGGCAACAGTGACAATGTTCTCAATTTGCACGTCAGTTTGTTGTTTGAAGTCTAGTACTTTCTACTTGTTCCTATTTGAGAAAATGACACCATAATAAAAACAGTACGGCTTCCTGCAAGGACAGATTTCTAATGAATGATAGAATATTAACAACATGATTCCATGAGCATCTGTTGGATATGAGATGGTTAATAGCCTACGAGGTGCGTAGTGCCGAGTTGGTTATAACAAGTCTCATATCCAACAAGTGAGAATCGATTGTTGTTTTATTCATTCATTCATTCATTCATTCATTCAATTTTACGATATATAAACCAAACTCCCAGTTGGCTCCCAGTGCAGCTCAATCACGTGGTGATGGGTTTGAGGCCCCATTCAAGCCTGGATTTTTTTCAGGCTTCATTCGCAACTTCTTTAGTTGCTGCTTAACTGCGATGATCTTCAACTCCTGTATGGATTTCTAAAGAACAGGTTAATCTGCCACTTGCATTGTAGGCTGAATAAAGGTGGTTATTTTAATCTACTTTATGTGGAGTGATTGTACGTTCTAAAAAGAGTAGAGGCTTATTAACCCATTGACTGCTGAACTGCCACCTTCTCGCAGGTAAAATCTATGAAGTCTCACTCGTTGAAGTCAATGGGTTAACCCATTGGGGACATAAGTGGATGTAGAGCTTAAAGTATTTAAGTGCCCCTGTGACCAAAAAATCAGTTCTTATTTTTCTTCGGATTTCAAAACTATGTTAACTAAACACTAAGTGACCAAAATTGTAAGCCTTGATTTAAGGAAGGTGCCTACTATGGTTAGTGCGCATACTTCCTTCTTATCTCGAGATACTCGAATTTCCTATGGATGGTACTTATTAATATAGGGATATTTTTTGCGCGGTTCAAAACTATGCGGAGAAAGCAGAACTTAGTAAGTGATCTTGGTAGGGAGTAACCACGCATTTTTGAGAGATAATTCTTAAGGCTTCAATTTGGAAATGCGTGGTTACCCCCAATTTTCTTTTTGGATTTCAATAACACTCATTAAGATCTGCTTTTCCCACATATTCAGTAAACCGCGCAAAAATACCTTTGAATTAGTACATTGTACGCTGCAGAATTAATATGCAGCACGGGAGTTTTGGGCTGTCAGACTTTTGACTCGTGATTTGCATATATAACTAGATGCTTCTGTGAAGCATACACTGGCTTGCCTGTGATACGTGCTACAGAAAATCAGAAGGCACTGAATTGTGTGGTATTGAAATACAGCATTCCAGTCTCTGAAGAATAACAAATAAAAGAGAAGCGAGAAACATTGGCTTCTGGGCTGACATGTTGATAATTTTCAAGTTCCCTCACATTTTCTTTTCACCACAAGTGTGCCCTATGAGCATCTGAAAACTTTGTAATACCAAACTTCACTGAAGTCAAGCCCTGTTTCGCGGGGTTAGTGTTGGGATGGGAGACCAAAACAATAAACCCCTCATAAAAAACAGAAACATCTGACCAAAAATACTATTAACGCTAACAAATGCGAACTCAGCAAGGTACAGATTCTGGTAGCTTGCTTTATGCAAAACAAATATTGATGAAAAAGCAAATAAATATTGATACACAGTTTTCAGAAAGAGCAGAAGGAAGTTTCCCGGACGGTCGATCGAGAATAAAATATTTACGACATGAAAACAACATTAATTTTGAACCGTGAATATAGAATATAAAAAGTTACGATCAGCGACAAACATTTTGGGAGATTTTTGCTACGTTCAAGTAAATTGCAAAATCGAAAGTGACATGGCCGGAATTCAGCGGGCGCCGTGATTAAATTACCGCGGCATGTTTACTCGCCAAACAGTGAAGCATCTGTGTCAAATGATGGCAAGATACCGGGTTTTTGTAAGTTTCTTTTTCTGTCAAGTGTTATAAAGTGTTATAAAGTTTATCACCAGGTAATTCCATCATTTTGGAAATAGCAGCTACTTTATTATTCATCTGCGTCACAAGTTTTCACTGATTTTGGGGCTCATTTTGTTGAAACTCAAGCACGCTTCCAACAGGCCTGTGAACCCTTCCTGCTTACAGAGCAATACTAAAAAACTTCTCCCATATCACATTTGAACCTTAAACTCGAAAATTCAATACACAACATGATATCATAATTCACAAAGGCAGAAAATACCACAGAATCCTTTTCCAGCGAAAATCTTATTGAAACAAACAACATATTTGCTCTTAGAGGTGAAAACCTCTTCCTATTTCATTGTGCGTGAAGACAAGAAACTCAATTGTGTCAAATTACCATGTACTTCAGGTAAATACTGCTCACTTTGATTTCGTCTCGACAGGCGATTGTTGTCGAAGTCCAGTACTCGTCGCTTTTGAGATTCATGCCTAGTTTATCCAACTGACTTTCCATTATTGAGCTCCGTAAGGGTATATTTTGTTTAAGGATCCACTAAAACGCCATTCGCGTTGCATGAGTTTCGACGCCATTGCAGGCTAAGTTGATGATTCTACTGTGTCCACCAGAGAAATCTACGCAGTTCCACTACCCTCTCGATCCTAAGAAAATACGCGCAGAAGGCTCTATACACAAAGACACCACTTACCAGGGGAGTGACAGGCAAGACTTTTACCGACACGGAAAAAAAAAAAAAAAAAAAAAGAAAACAAACAAACTAAACGCAGACCTCGACTGGGTTTGCCCATAGGCAACCCAGTAATAAGCTGCATTCACATGCTGAAATTTTAAGCTAGTGAGCCTTTGACATCACTTTTCTTTGGATCCAACCCTTTGAGGTCCAGTCGGTCAGTTTTGAACGTGAGTAATGGCGGACAGTGAAATCCAGAACTTTATTACACTCAAAATAAACAGGTTTTGGTTTTGGATAAAAATCAAACCTAAAAAATTTGCCAGTCAGGGCCCGGTTGTTCGAAAACGGATTAACTTAATCCAGGATTAGCGTAAACTTTTGTTTCATGTTTTCAACTTTTTGGTGAAAGTTTCTTTTGCTTATTTCTGTTGTTCAGGATTGACTTCTTCTAATGCAAAGTTTTGCCGAATATCAGCGTTCAACAGCATTTGGGAATAGAGAAATAAACTCCTTGGTTAATTTTTAATCCGGGATTAGCGTTAATCGGCTTTTGAACAACCGGGCCCAGGTGTTAAGCAAACACAATTTCAAAATCATGGTAATCCACTTACTTCTAAACTGCCCCCAAATTGAAGAATTGTCTAGAATTAGACAGAGCAACATTGTATCGTTTTCTGGTTTGTGTTTTGCCTTTCAGACCAGGATAAAATGTTCAAGCTGAGTAGCAAGTTACTTATGTTGGTGACCGGTGAAGCCGGAGACACTGTGCAGTTTGCCGAGTACATGGAGAAAAATATACAGCTCTATAAAATGAAAAACGGTGAGCTTCCCCAATGCCTTTTGAAAGTCATAATTATCTTTTGTTTAATTCCGTTACCACATTAGAGAGTATTTTTATCATCACTTTAGGAAAAGGTAAGGCTTAAATTGGAAACAGGTT
>NC_090879.1:25894747-25897247 GCF_036669935.1 Montipora foliosa
CCTTCCTGCTTACAGAGCAATACTAAAAAACTTCTCCCATATCACATTTCAACCTTAAGCTCGAAAATTCAATACACAACATGATATTATAATTCACAAAGGCAGAAAATACCACAGAATCCTTTTCCAGCGAAAATTTTATTGAAACAAACAACATATTTGCTCTTAGAGGCGAAAACCTCTTCCTATTTCATTGCGTGCGTGAAGACAAGAAACTCAATTGTGTCAAATTACCATGTACTTCAGGTAAATACTGCTCACTTTGATTTCGTCTCGACGGGCGATAGATTGTTGTCGAGGTCCAGTACTCGTCGCTTTTGAGATTCATGCCTAGTTTATCCAACTGACTTTCCATTATTGAGCTCCATAAGGGTATATTTTGTTTAAGGATCCACTAAAACGCCATTCGCGTTGCATGACTTTCGACGCCATTGCAGGCTAAGTTAATGATTCTACTGTGTCCACCAGAGAAATCTACGCAGTTCCACTACCCTCTCGATCCTAAGAAAATACGCCCAGAAGGCTCTATACACAAAGACACCACTTACCAGGGGAGTGACAGGCAAGACTTTTACCGACACGGAAAAAAAAAAAACACTAAAAAAAAGAAAAACTAGATGCTTCTGTGAAGCATACACTGGCTTGCCTGTGGTACGTGCTACAGAAAATCAGAAGGCACTGAATTGTGTGGTATTGAAATACAGCATTCCAGTCTCTGAAGAATAACAAATAAAAGAGAAGCGAGAAACATTGGCTTCTGGGCTGACATGTTGATAATTTTCAAGTTCCCTCACAACTTCTTTTCACCACAAGTGTGCCCTATGAGCATCCGAAAACTTTGTAATACTAAACTTCACTGAAGTCAAGCCCTGTTTCGCGGGGTTAGTGTTGGGATGGGAGACCAAAACAATAAACCCCTCATAAAAAACAGAAACATCTGACCGAAAATACTATTAACGCTAACAAATGCTGATGATGAAAAAGCAAATAAATATTGATACACAGTTTTCAGAAAGAGCAGAAGGAAGTTTCCCGGACGGTCGATCGAGAATAAAATATTTACGACATGAAAAATATAGATCGTTTTCACTGTCACGCAATAAAAAAAATAAATCAAAAACTATCCAGTGCAAAACGCTAAGAAATTGTTATCTTATAGAAGATAAAGAAATAAGACACTTGTCCAAGTTTTAGGCCTCTGCGTTTCCCCAAACTTCAGATATTCGTCGAAATGTTTCGCAGGCCGGAAAATAGTGTAAACATCTGGAACTGACTTTGGCTATCTAGGCGACTGATTATCACTACTAAAAAAACAAGCATTTACATAAGCACTTTTCCTAATGCTCTAACTTCTAAAAGGGCTCAAAATCATGAGATAAGTATATATTTTTCAACAAACTTGATCGTAGCTTTGTGTCACGCACCTACATAATCCGGAAATTCAAAATGCTCTGGTTTCCAAACGAAGCACGCTATTGAGCTGTGAAATTGTCAACAGATATAGGTATGCCGCCTCCTATGCCTGATGAGGATAAAAACTTTGGTGGATCTTTAGTTTTAGATTTTGGAAGGTGATGACGTCACGTGAAAACGATCTATAGAATATAAAAAGTTACGATCAGCGACAAACATTTTGGGAGATTTTTGCTACGTTCAAGTAAATTGCAAAATCGAAAGTGACATGGCCGGAATTCAGCGGGCGCCGTGATTATGTTACCGCGGCATGTTTACTAGCCAAACAGTGAAGCATCTGTGTCAAATGATGGCAAGATACCGGGTTTTTGTAAGTTTCTTTTTCTGTCAAGTGTTATAAAGTTTGACAATGAAATGAGCGAAGTCAAAACAAAGATCACAATCGCCCAACTCTTGTTTATGCAAAGTCAAAATTTACTCTCCAAGACGCGTACGACGTTATTTATAGCAGCTACTTTATTATTCATCTGCGTCACAAGTTTTCACTGATTTTGGGCCTCATTTTGTTGAAACTCAAGCACGCTTCCAACAGGCCTGTGAACCCTTCCTGCTTACAGAGCAATACTAAAAAACCTCTCCCATATCACATTTGAACCTTAAGCTCGAAAATTCAATACACAACATGATATTATAATTCACAAAGGCAGAAAATACCACAGAATCCTTTTCCAGCGAAAATTTTATTGAAACAAAGAACATATTTGCTCTTAGAGGCGAAAACCTCTTCCTATTTGATTGCGTGCGTGAAGACAAGAAACTCAATTGTGTCAAATTACCATGTACTTCAGGTAAATACTGCTCACTTTGATTTCGTCTCGACGGGCGATAGATTGTTCTCGAAGTCCAGTGCTCGTCGCTTTTGAGATTCCTGCCTATTTTATCCAACTGACTTTCTATTATTGAGCTCCATAAGGGTATATTTTGTTTAAGGATCTACTAAAACGCCATTCGCGTTACATGACTTTCGACGCCATTGCAGGCTAAGTTAATGATTCTACTGTGTCCACCAGAGAAATCTACGCATTTC
>NC_090879.1:25907247-25912247 GCF_036669935.1 Montipora foliosa
AAATCGTAAATTACGTAAATTCGTGTCAAAAATGTCTTCTTTTTTGTGAAACGTGAAAGGTCAATTTTATTTCCGGTAAACTTTAAAAGGACCGATTTCTTGGTTTTCACCCACGTGACCTTAGTCCTTGACAACCGTCGTTAACCGCCATTGTGGAGCCCCTCGAATCGTAAACAGAGACGCGTAGAGAGAGATGTGAGTGAGTTGTAGTGCGATGGTTCTCTGTATAATACCTGGCTGTGGAGTAAAATCTGGAAACATGGAAGGTATTAGTCTATTCCGTATACCTATCGTTGTTGATAAGAACGGTGAAAGTTATAAACAGCTAACAGAAGATCGCCGAAACGCTTGGATTTCACAGATAAGCCGAGACGACACGAAATCGAAAGACTTTGTTTCTGGGAAGCCTGCCTTACTCTGGGACAGATACAACGAACAAAGGACAATTTAAAAGCTTTCGCAGCGATTGACTCACGGTTTAATGTTAGATTTTAACTTTAAGTGTGGGGTTGTACTTATTTTGCTGAAATTGTCTGTACAGGTTTAGCAATTAAAGCTTTTGCGGTGATTGCCAGTAACGGCTTTTGCTGTGAACAGTTGTGTTTTATCCTGTAAAGCTTTCGCAGCGATTTAGCACGCGTTGGTTCAGGGTTTTAGGGTAAAAGGCGAGCGAGTCAGAATTTGTCGAAAGTTGGCTTTTTTTCGATAAAGCGTTTCTCGGCCGGCTTTCCACCGATGTCTTCCCAATTCACACCACTGAAGCGCTTGAACCCCTCGAACAAGTGTGCTCAATTTCGACCGATTAAACCACAACGTCGCGGAGAAATTCATCTTCGAAAATTCATCTCATTAAATATGCCCGATGCAAATGAGGTGCTCCGGTTTTGAATATTTAATGAGATGAATTTAACCTGAGTATCAGGCGTTTGTGATACTCAGGTTAGCAAATGTCTAACTCGGAGGCGTTTTATTCGATTTCGCTGAAATTCGACAGGCGAATGCGAGGGATGGAGCGCCCAAATTGACTGAGTTTGAAGGAAATCGGACGAATTTCGAAGGAAAAAAGCTTCTCACCTTCTCAAGGTGAAGGACTGAGACTCTAATCGACCAAGTACTTTGACAGAAGAAGAGGGAAATCATCGAAACAAAGGGAGTGAGGAAGCCTTTTCTTCTCATCTGGCGGCCATAGCAGTTAGCGAAGGTATTAAAAGAAATCCAACTGGAAACTGATACAGATAAGGTCGACGCCGAGTGTCAAACTTCCGAGTCACCTTGGCCACAAACAACAACAATCTTGCCCGCGATTTCCTTCCCTTGCTTAAACGGACGCAACGAAACCAGAAATCATCTGGTTGTACGCTTTCAAAATTTTGAAGGCCTTAAACTGCTTGTTTGTATAGTAGCTTGTCTCTAAAACTAACTAGGAAAGCAAGTCTGAGACTTCTAGAGGAGCCAAACTGATCGCTCCGTATGGCCGCTGGGTCTACGCAAACGACAGAAAATCTTCTTCAAATAGCGCTCTCGAACGTGGCTTTCGAGGTATTTTTTGCGTAGGATGAAAGTACTGGTACCTCGTCGAGTGATTTTGGGTCGCTTTCTTGGGAAATATCCATTGGAAAGATGAATTATTTGAAGACTTCGAACGTGAGCGCTCAAAATGTCATACATTTTCCTATAATCAGGGGCACCAGAATGGCGGAAACCTAATTTGCATAAGGTTATGACGTCAGCTGAAAACCGAGAATTGGCCACCCTCGACAAAAACCATGATGGACATTGTAAACCACTTTGAGCTTGATATTGAGTGTTATACGGGAAGTCGCCCCAACAGCTATAAACTCCCATATATTTTACCTTGCGTGCGCGAAAACAAAAAGGACCTCCCAGGCGCTCGGCTAATACGAGTTTTCATAATTAAATGTGAGACTATTCTGAGACTTAAGAGGTTAATCTGTCTAGGGTCGTTAAGCTATCGTACACGCTGCAATAACAAATGAAACAAACTTACCAAATCCTCTCTCGCAACTTCACAAGGCGTTTTCCGCCTTTCGCAACAGCGCATCGAAACTTATTCTTCTTCCGATACTGTTCGCCCCCATTGCCTTCTTCATAAAACTAGAAGCTCCAAAAAGCTTACACTGGGTTACCTGTGGTACGCATTGCACAAACAAAGAAGTCACTGAATTGGGTGGTATTGAACTGCAGCGTTCCAGTTAATTTTTTCAAGTGGGGCGTCATAAAGACCATTTGAGGGGTCACCCACATGTCGCGCCAGCCGAGGCCCTTTGGCTCACACGTTTAATTATTTTGTAATGTCCTGTCCCTGAGTGTCCCATCTTGAGGTCTTTTAGTTTTTTAAGCTTTGGTAATAAATTCAGTTTAAAGATAACAAAACACGCTCTTGAGTAAAATTCACTCGTTTCTTCTTTAAATAAATAGTCTGCAAAAAAACTAACTGTAAATTGCTCTGACGGACGTTTTCCAGCATGTCTTGCAGTTGCACTAAGCAAACGTTTATTGCACACACTAAGAAAGGATTGAAGGTGTTGTTTCCGCTTCATAATTCCTCTTCTTGTTAGTCTAATCTGATGCCAGGTCAAAACATTGTTTGGCTTTGCGTTTGCACCAGAAAGACAAATGAAGAAAAAAAATAACATAGTTTATATATATAACTCTGAATCGAATTCTCATGGAAAGATTAAATGACAATCGACTTTAAAAACACGAAAATTTCTGCAGTCTCTAACTTTTATGAATAAACTGAAGTTTTGTCAAGAGGAAGAAATTGATCACGTGCTAGGCAACCATAAAGGTGCACGTGATCACCTTGTGTCAACTGAATGAACTACGGGAAAGAATGTTAATCGTTTGCCGTTTTCAGAGTAAAACAACGTACTCTTTAGCCAAGAAACTTCCGTTGTTGGTTTTTTCATTTTGTTGTAATATGTAATTGAATATTTATATTTCATCTGTCGGGTCAGGAAGCCTTCTGACAAGACAAGAACATCATTTTAAAAGCTTATTCAAAAAGTAGGTTCTGGAGGTAATTTTGAGAGTGGAAATCAAGTTTACGCCGCCTGGTATATTTATATTTAATTGAGTTAACACAACAAGACGCTTACCTTATTTTGACACGAAAATGCTTTACTATTGCCATAAAAACTATCCAGTTAAGCTCGCATATTACACAACATGATGAATGCATAAATGCTACCTTTTCCAGCGAAATATTTTTTCAAAAAAAAAAAAACATATTTGCTATAAGAGGCAAATTAGACCCGCCGTATTTCATTACGTGCGTGAAGACAAGAAACTCAATCGTGTCAAATTACACGCCCTGTCAAAAGCGCAACTAAATAAATTTCCCACCAGTGCTCAGCATCAAACCCTTTACTGAAAAACCCTTTACTCGGATAATCAAGCAAAAATGGGCAACAAGCTTTCTTTCAAATAATTTTTGACTAACCAGAATTAGTGAAATTTCCAATTGTTACCAGAAGACTGTGCATAATTGAGTACAAACAGCAGATCCAAGTCTCTGTCTTTGTTAAACCGTCCATAAGTTACTAGAGAATTTTCCATTTGATTTCAGTGTTGTACAAAACACCACACTTGTACAATATTAGAACTACAGCTCACTTTGATTACGGCTCGACGGGCGACAGATTGTTGTCGAAGTCCATTACTCGTCCCTTTTAAGATTCCAGATTTTCTTTTCAGCACGTGTCTTGTTCAGTATCCAATTGACTTTCCATTATTGAGCTCCCTAAGGGTATATTTTGTTTAAAGATCCACTAAAACGCCATTCGCGTTACATGACTTTCGACGCCATTGCCGGTTAAGTTAATGATTCTACTGTGTCCACCAGAGAAATCTACGCATTTCCCACTATCCTCTCGATCCTAAGAAAATACGCGCAGAAGGCTCTATGCACAAGGACACCACTTTGCAGGGGAGTGACAGGCAAGACTTTTACCGACACGGAAAAAACAAAAAAACGAAAAAACAAACAAACAAACAAATGAAACGCAGATTCCGACTGGGTTTGCCATACTGGCAACCCAGTAAAAAGCCACACAGTCAATAATGACGTCGTCATCTGGAGCAGCCTCAGCCATTCCGAGAAAAGACCATAAAACGTGAGAAGACCTCTAAGACCTCAAATTACAGGTTTACAGATCGAAAAGGCGGGTCAGGTAACTCAACGGAAACGGCTCATTGTCATTAGCTGCAAAAACAATCACATCGTAGATTAACTGTCAGAAATTGTGTAATCATTTCACGGCAAAACCTTAATCGACCTTTCTAGACTTTATAGATTTATAGCTTACTTCTTGACCTTTATAGCTTACTGAACGTTACTGTGTTTTGTTTTGCATAGTGTATTGACCTGTATGAGGTCTATGAGACAGAAGAGGGCAAATGAATCGAACGGTACCGCAATACCGGGAAGGACCTTCTTTTACCGAATACCGTCAGCCAAAATGATGAAACACCGCATACCGCCGGGCTAGATGATACCGCGATACCGCAAGTAAAAATTTAAATTACCGAAATACCGCATGAAAAAAAGCTCAATACCGCAATACCGTAAACCCCAATGGCCCCCTCGTTAATGCTTCCGGAAACTTTTGAAACCAGTAACGTTACCCTGTCATAGGCTAGTACCTCAGGAGCTCCAGTGTCTTTGGACATTGCTAAAACAATTAACTAGTTTCGGGAGTGGTATCGGAAATTTCTTAAACCATCCGTCATTGAAGATGGTGTCAAAAATTTTCCTTTACTTTAACAGCGGCCCACTGTAGTGGTTTCAAGAATTTCTTGAACCAGCAGTGGCTAATTGCTTCCCTTTTCTAGCAATGGTGAAGACTGAATGGTTACAAAAATTTCTGAGGCCAGCCCTCAAAATGTTTTCCAAAATTATCTTTTTGAGCTACTGACAAATGAAGATGATATGGTCTACGATTAAACGCCATCGGACGAGTGTAAATGAACTCTGG
>NC_090879.1:25931977-25946977 GCF_036669935.1 Montipora foliosa
TTTTTTTAGCCTTCCGAAGTTGACCCAAAAAATCGGCCATTTTTGAAAAATTTCCTTTGGTCCCCCCTTTGCTACTTTGCGAAAAATGGCCATTTTCGACACTTTTGCGAAAAATGTTATTTCTCCTCTAATAGGTCTTTTTTCATGCGGTTTTTTGCATAGCGCAAATCTAGGATAGTTTAGCTTTCAATCCATACTAATTAGGCCATCAGGCGACTTGTATTTCCTATTTTTTTAGCCTTCCGAAGTTGACCCAAAAATCGGCCATTTTTGAAAAATTTCCTTTGGTCCCCCCTTTGCTACTTTGCGAAAAATGGCCATTTTCGACACTTTTGCGAAAAATGTTATTTCTCCTCTAATAGGTCTTTTTTCATGCGGTTTTTTGCATAGCGCAAATCTAGGATAGTTTAGCTTTCAATCCATACTAATTAGGCCATCAGGCGACTTGTATTTCCTATTTTTTTAGCCTTCCGAAGTTGACCCAAAAAATCGGCCATTTTTGAAAAATTTCCTTTGGTCCCCCCTTTGCTACTTTGCGAAAAATGGCCATTTTCGACACTTTTGCGAAAAATGTTATTTCTCCTCTAATAGGTCTTTTTTCATGCGGTTTTTTGCATAGCGCAAATCTAGGATAGTTTAGCTTTCAATCCATACTAATTAGGCCATCAGGCGACTTGTATTTCCTATTTTTTTAGCCTTCCGAAGTTGACCCAAAAAATCGGCCATTTTTGAAAAATTTCCTTTGGTCCCCCCTTTGCTACTTTGCGAAAAATGGCCATTTTCGACACTTTTGCGAAAAATGTTATTTCTCCTCTAATAGGTCTTTTTTCATGCGGTTTTTTGCATAGCGCAAATCTAGGATAGTTTAGCTTTCAATCCATACTAATTAGGCCATCAGGCGACTTGTATTTCCTATTTTTTTAGCCTTCCGAAGTTGACCCAAAAATCGGCCATTTTTGAAAAATTTCCTTTGGTCCCCCCTTGCTACTTTGCGAAAAATGGCCATTTTCGACACTTTTGCGAAAAATGTTATTTCTCCTCTAATAGGTCTTTTTTCATGCGGTTTTTTGCATAGCGCAAATCTAGGATAGTTTAGCTTTCAATCCATACTAATTAGGCCATCAGGCGACTTGTATTTCCTATTTTTTTAGCCTTCCGAAGTTGACCCAAAAAATCGGCCATTTTTGAAAAATTTCCCTTTGCTACTTTGCCAAAAATGGCCATTTTCGACACTTTTGCGAAAAATGTTATTTCTCCTCTAATAGGTCTTTTTTCATGCGGTTTTTTGCATAGCGCAAATCTAGGATAGTTTAGCTTTCAATCCATACTAATTAGGCCATCAGGCGACTTGTATTTCCTATTTTTTTAGCCTTCCGAAGTTGACCCAAAAAATCGGCCATTTTTGAAAAATTTCCTTTGGTCCCCCCTTTGCTACTTTGCCAAAAATGGCCATTTTCGACACTTTTGCGAAAAATGTTATTTCTCCTCTAATAGGTCTTTTTTCATGCGGTTTTTTGCATAGCGCAAATCTAGGATAGTTTAGCTTTCAATCCATACTAATTAGGCCATCAGGCGACTTGTATTTCCTATTTTTTTAGCCTTCCGAAGTTGACCCAAAAATCGGCCATTTTTGAAAAATTTCCTTTGGTCCCCCTTTGCTACTTTGCGAAAAATGGCCATTTTCGACACTTTTGCGAAAAATGTTATTTCTCCTCTAATAGGTCTTTTTTCATGCGGTTTTTTGCATAGCGCAAATCTAGGATAGTTTAGCTTTCAATCCATACTAATTAGGCCATCAGGCGACTTGTATTTCCTATTTTTTTAGCCTTCCGAAGTTGACCCAAAAAATCGGCCATTTTTGAAAAATTTCCTTTGGTCCCCCCTTTGCTACTTTGCGAAAAATGGCCATTTTCGACACTTTTGCGAAAAATGTTATTTCTCCTCTAATAGGTCTTTTTTCATGCGGTTTTTTGCATAGCGCAAATCTAGGATAGTTTAGCTTTCAATCCATACTAATTAGGCCATCAGGCGACTTGTATTTCCTATTTTTTTAGCCTTCCGAAGTTGACCCAAAAATCGGCCATTTTTGAAAAATTTCCTTTGGTCCCCCCTTTGCTACTTTGCCAAAAATGGCCATTTTCGACACTTTTGCGAAAAATGTTATTTCTCCTCTAATAGGTCTTTTTTCATGCGGTTTTTTGCATAGCGCAAATCTAGGATAGTTTAGCTTTCAATCCATACTAATTAGGCCATCAGGCGACTTGTATTTCCTATTTTTTTAGCCTTCCGAAGTTGACCCAAAAAATCGGCCATTTTTGAAAAATTTCCTTTGGTCCCCCTTTGCTACTTTGCGAAAAATGGCCATTTTCGACACTTTTGCGAAAAATGTTATTTCTCCTCTAATAGGTCTTTTTTCATGCGGTTTTTTGCATAGCGCAAATCTAGGATAGTTTAGCTTTCAATCCATACTAATTAGGCCATCAGGCGACTTGTATTTCCTATTTTTTAGCCTTCCGAAGTTGACCCAAAGAATCGGCCATTTTTGAAAAATTTCCTTTGGTCCCCCCTTTGCTACTTTGCGAAAAATGGCCATTTTCGACACTTTTGCGAAAAATGTTATTTCTCCTCTAATAGGTCTTTTTTCATGCGGTTTTTTGCATAGCGCAAATCTAGGATAGTTTAGCTTTCAATCCATACTAATTAGGCCATCAGGCGACTTGTATTTCCTATTTTTTTAGCCTTCCGAAGTTGACCCAAAAATCGGCCATTTTTGAAAAATTTCCTTTGGTCCCCCCTTTGCTACTTTGCGAAAAATGGCCATTTTCGACACTTTTGCGAAAAATGTTATTTCTCCTCTAATAGGTCTTTTTTCATGCGGTTTTTTGCATAGCGCAAATCTAGGATAGTTTAGCTTTCAATCCATACTAATTAGGCCATCAGGCGACTTGTATTTCCTATTTTTTTAGCCTTCCGAAGTTGACCCAAAAAATCGGCCATTTTTAAAAAAATTTCCTTTGGTCCCCCCTTTGCTACTTTGCAAAAATGGTTATTTTCGACACTTTTGCGAAAAATGTTATTTCTCCTCTAATAGGTCTTTTTTCATGCGGTTTTTTGCATAGCGCAAATCTAGGATAGTTTAGCTTTCAATCCATACTAATTAGGCCATCAGGCGACTTGTATTTCCTATTTTTTTAGCCTTCCGAAGTTGACCCCAAAAATCGGCCATTTTTGAAAAATTCCTTTGGTCCCCCGTTTGCTTTTCTGCGAAAAATGGCCATTTTTGACGCTTTTGCGAAAAATGTTATTTCTCCTCTAATAGGTCTTTTTTCATGCGGTTTTTTGCATAGCGCAAATCTAGGATAGTTTAGCTTTCAATCCATACTAATTAGGCCATCAGGCGACTTGTATTTCCTATTTTTTTAGCCTTCCGAAGTTGACCCAAAAAATCGGCCATTTTTGAAAAATTTCCTTTGGTCCCCCCTTTGCTACTTTGCGAAAAATGTTATTTCTCCTCTAATAGGTCTTTTTTCATGCCGTTTTTTTGCATAGCGCAAATCTAGGATAGTTTAGCTTTCAATCCATACTAATTAGGCCATCAGGCGACTTGTATTTCCTATTTTTTTAGCCTTCCGAAGTTGACCCAAAAAATCGGCCATTTTTGAAAAATTTCCTTTGGTCCCCCCTTTGCTACTTTGCCAAAAATGGCCATTTTCGACACTTTTGCGAAAAATGTTATTTTTCCTCTAATAGGTCTTTTTCATGCGGTTTTTTTTGATGGCGCAAATCTAGGATAGTTTAGCTTTCAATCCATACTAATTAGGCCATCAGACGACTTGTATTTCCTACTTGTTAGCCTTCCGAAGTTGACCCAAAGAATCGGCCATTTTTGAAAAATTTCCTTTGGTCCCCCCTTTGCTACTTTGCGAAAAATGGCCATTTTCGACACTTTTGCGAAAAATGTTATTTCTCCTCTAATAGGTCTTTTTTCATGCGGTTTTTTGCATAGCGCAAATCTAGGATAGTTTAGCTTTCAATCCATACTAATTAGGCCATCAGGCGACTTGTATTTCCTATTTTTTTAGCCTTCCGAAGTTGACCCAAAAAATCGGCCATTTTTGAAAAATTTCCTTTGGTCCCCCCTTTGCTACTTTGCGAAAAATGGCCATTTTCGACACTTTTGCGAAAAATGTTATTTCTCCTCTAATAGGTCTTTTTTCATGCGGTTTTTTGCATAGCGCAAATCTAGGATAGTTTAGCTTTCAATCCATACTAATTAGGCCATCAGGCGACTTGTATTTCCTATTTTTTTAGCCTTCCGAAGTTGACCCAAAAAATCGGCCATTTTTGAAAAATTCCTTTGGTCCCCCCTTTGCTACTTTGCCAAAAATGGCCATTTTCGACACTTTTGCGAAAAATGTTATTTCTCCTCTAATAGGTCTTTTTTCATGCGGTTTTTTGCATAGCGCAAATCTAGGATAGTTTAGCTTTCAATCCATACTAATTAGGCCATCAGGCGACTTGTATTTCCTATTTTTTTAGCCTTCCGAAGTTGACCCAAAAAATCGGCCATTTTTGAAAAATTTCCTTTGGTCCCCCCTTTGCTACTTTGCGAAAAATGGCCATTTTCGACACTTTTGCGAAAAATGTTATTTCTCCTCTAATAGGTCTTTTTTCATGCGGTTTTTTGCATAGCGCAAATCTAGGATAGTTTAGCTTTCAATCCATACTAATTAGGCCATCAGGCGACTTGTATTTCCTATTTTTTTAGCCTTCCGAAGTTGACCCAAAAAATCGGCCATTTTTGAAAAATTTCCTTTGGTCCCCCCTTTGCTACTTTGCGAAAAATGGCCATTTTCGACACTTTTGCGAAAAATGTTATTTCTCCTCTAATAGGTCTTTTTTCATGCGGTTTTTTGCATAGCGCAAATCTAGGATAGTTTAGCTTTCAATCCATACTAATTAGGCCATCAGGCGACTTGTATTTCCTATTTTTTTAGCCTTCCGAAGTTGACCCAAAAAATCGGCCATTTTTGAAAAATTTCCTTTGGTCCCCCCTTTGCTACTTTGCGAAAAATGGCCATTTTCGACACTTTTGCGAAAAATGTTATTTCTCCTCTAATAGGTCTTTTTTCATGCGGTTTTTTGCATAGCGCAAATCTAGGATAGTTTAGCTTTCAATCCATACTAATTAGGCCATCAGGCGACTTGTATTTCCTATTTTTTTAGCCTTCCGAAGTTGACCCAAAAAATCGGCCATTTTTGAAAAATTTCCTTAGGTCCCCCCTTTGCTACTTTGCAATAAATGGCCATTTTCGACACTTTTGCGAAAAATGTTATTTCTCCTCTAATAGGTCTTTTTTCATGCGGTTTTTTGCATAGCGCAAATCTAGGATAGTTTAGCTTTCAATCCATACTAATTAGGCCATCAGGCGACTTGTATTTCCTATTTTTTTAGCCTTCCGAAGTTCGACCAAAAAATCGGCCATTTTTGAAAAATTTCCTTTGGTCCCCCCTTTGCTACTTTGCGAAAAATGGCCATTTTCGACACTTTTGCGAAAAATGTTATTTCTCCTCTAATAGGTCTTTTTTCATGCGGTTTTTTGCATAGCGCAAATCTAGGATAGTTTAGCTTTCAATCCATACTAATTAGGCCATCAGGCGACTTGTATTTCCTATTTTTTTAGCCTTCCGAAGTTGACCCAAAAAATCGGCCATTTTTGAAAAATTTCCTTTGGTCCCCCCTTTGCTACTTTGCGAAAAATGGCCATTTTCGACACTTTTGCGAAAAATGTTATTTCTCCTCTAATAGGTCTTTTTTCATGCGGTTTTTTGCATAGCGCAAATCTAGGATAGTTTAGCTTTCAATCCATACTAATTAGGCCATCAGGCGACTTGTATTTCCTATTTTTTAGCCTTCCGAAACTCACCCAAAAACTCGGCCATTTTTGAAAAATTTCCTTTGGTCCTCCCTTTGCTACTTTGCGAAAAATGTTATTTCTCCTCTAATAGGTCTTTTTTCATGCGGTTTTTTTGCATAGCGCAAATCTAGGATAGTTTAGCTTTCAATCCATACTAATTAGGCCATCAGGCGACTTGTATTTCCTATTTTTTTAGCCTTCCGAAGTTGACCCAAAAAATCGGCCATTTTTGAAAAATTTCCTTTGGTCCCCCCTTTGCTACTTTGCGAAAAATGGCCATTTTCGACACTTTTGCGAAAAATGTTATTTCTCCTCTAATAGGTCTTTTTTCATGCGGTTTTTTGCATAGCGCAAATCTAGGATAGTTTAGCTTTCAATCCATACTAATTAGGCCATCAGGCGACTTGTATTTCCTATTTTTTTAGCCTTCCGAAGTTGACCCAAAAAATCGGCCATTTTTGAAAAATTTCCTTTGGTCCCCCCTTTGCTACTTTGCGAAAAATGGCCATTTTCGACACTTTTGCGAAAAATGTTATTTCTCCTCTAATAGGTCTTTTTTCATGCGGTTTTTTGCATAGCGCAAATCTAGGATAGTTTAGCTTTCAATCCATACTAATTAGGCCATCAGGCGACTTGTATTTCCTATTTTTTTAGCCTTCCGAAGTTGACCCAAAAAATCGGCCATTTTTGAAAAATTTCCTTTGGTCCCCCCTTTGCTACTTTGCGAAAAATGGCCATTTTCGACACTTTTGCGAAAAATGTTATTTCTCCTCTAATAGGTCTTTTTTCATGCGGTTTTTTGCATAGCGCAAATCTAGGATAGTTTAGCTTTCAATCCATACTAATTAGGCCATCAGGCGACTTGTATTTCCTATTTTTTTAGCCTTCCGAAGTTGACCCAAAAAATCGGCCATTTTTGAAAAATTTCCTTTGGTCCCCCCTTTGCTACTTTGCGAAAAATGTTATTTCTCCTCTAATAGGTCTTTTTTCATGCGGTTTTTTTGCATAGCGCAAATCTAGGATAGTTTAGCTTTCAATCCATACTAATTAGGCCATCAGGCGACTTGTATTTCCTATTTTTTTAGCCTTCCGAAGTTGACCCAAAAAATCGGCCATTTTTGAAAAATTTCCTTTGGTCCCCCCTTTGCTACTTTGCGAAAAATGGCCATTTTCGACACTTTTGCGAAAAATGTTATTTCTCCTCTAATAGGTCTTTTTTCATGCGGTTTTTTGCATAGCGCAAATCTAGGATAGTTTAGCTTTCAATCCATACTAATTAGGCCATCAGGCGACTTGTATTTCCTATTTTTTTAGCCTTCCGAAGTTGACCCAAAAATCGGCCATTTTTGAAAAATTTCCTTTGGTCCCCCCTTTGCTACTTTGCGAAAAATGGCCATTTTCGACACTTTTGCGAAAAATGTTATTTCTCCTCTAATAGGTCTTTTTTCATGCGGTTTTTTGCATAGCGCAAATCTAGGATAGTTTAGCTTTCAATCCATACTAATTAGGCCATCAGGCGACTTGTATTTCCTATTTTTTTAGCCTTCCGAAGTTGACCCAAAAAATCGGCCATTTTTGAAAAATTTCCTTTGGTCCCCCCTTTGCTACTTTGCGAAAAATGGCCATTTTCGACACTTTTGCGAAAAATGTTATTTCTCCTCTAATAGGTCTTTTTTCATGCGGTTTTTTGCATAGCGCAAATCTAGGATAGTTTAGCTTTCAATCCATACTAATTAGGCCATCAGGCGACTTGTATTTCCTATTTTTTTAGCCTTCCGAAGTTGACCCAAAAAATCGGCCATTTTTGAAAAATTTCCTTTGGTCCCCCCTTTGCTACTTTGCGAAAAATGGCCATTTTCGACACTTTTGCGAAAAATGTTATTTCTCCTCTAATAGGTCTTTTTTCATGCGGTTTTTTGCATAGCGCAAATCTAGGATAGTTTAGCTTTCAATCCATACTAATTAGGCCATCAGGCGACTTGTATTTCCTATTTTTTTAGCCTTCCGAAGTTGACCCAAAAAATCGGCCATTTTTGAAAAATTTCCTTTGGTCCCCCCTTTGCTACTTTGCGAAAAATGGCCATTTTCGACACTTTTGCGAAAAATGTTATTTCTCCTCTAATAGGTCTTTTTTCATGCGGTTTTTTGCATAGCGCAAATCTAGGATAGTTTAGCTTTCAATCCATACTAATTAGGCCATCAGGCGACTTGTATTTCCTATTTTTTAGCCTTCCGAAGTTGACCCAAAAAATCGGCCATTTTTGAAAAATTTCCTTTGGTCCCCCCTTTGCTACTTTGCGAAAAATGGCCATTTTCGACACTTTTGCGAAAAATGTTATTTCTCCTCTAATAGGTCTTTTTTCATGCGGTTTTTTGCATAGCGCAAATCTAGGATAGTTTAGCTTTCAATCCATACTAATTAGGCCATCAGGCGACTTGTATTTCCTATTTTTTTAGCCTTCCGAAGTTGACCCAAAAAATCGGCCATTTTTGAAAAATTTCCTTTGGTCCCCCCTTTGCTACTTTGCGAAAAATGGCCATTTTCGACACTTTTGCGAAAAATGTTATTTCTCCTCTAATAGGTCTTTTTTCATGCGGTTTTTTGCATAGCGCAAATCTAGGATAGTTTAGCTTTCAATCCATACTAATTAGGCCATCAGGCGACTTGTATTTCCTATTTTTTTAGCCTTCCGAAGTTGACCCAAAAAATCGGCCATTTTTGAAAAATTTCCTTTGGTCCCCCCTTTGCTACTTTGCGAAAAATGTTATTTCTCCTCTAATAGGTCTTTTTTCATGCGGTTTTTTGCATAGCGCAAATCTAGGATAGTTTAGCTTTCAATCCATACTAATTAGGCCATCAGGCGACTTGTATTTCCTATTTTTTTAGCCTTCCGAAGTTGACCCAAAAAATCGGCCATTTTTGAAAAATTTCCTTTGGTCCCCCCTTTGCTACTTTGCGAAAAATGGCCATTTTCGACACTTTTGCGAAAAATGTTATTTCTCCTCTAATAGGTCTTTTTTCATGCGGTTTTTTGCATAGCGCAAATCTAGGATAGTTTAGCTTTCAATCCATACTAATTAGGCCATCAGGCGACTTGTATTTCCTATTTTTTTAGCCTTCCGAAGTTGACCCAAAAAATCGGCCATTTTTGAAAAATTTCCTTTGGTCCCCCCTTTGCTACTTTGCGAAAAATGGCCATTTTCGACACTTTTGCGAAAAATGTTATTTCTCCTCTAATAGGTCTTTTTTCATGCGGTTTTTTGCATAGCGCAAATCTAGGATAGTTTAGCTTTCAATCCATACTAATTAGGCCATCAGGCGACTTGTATTTCCTATTTTTTTAGCCTTCCGAAGTTGACCCAAAAATCGGCCATTTTTGAAAAATTTCCTTTGGTCCCCCCTTTGCTACTTTGCGAAAAATGGCCATTTTCGACACTTTTGCGAAAAATGTTATTTCTCCTCTAATAGGTCTTTTTTCATGCGGTTTTTTGCATAGCGCAAATCTAGGATAGTTTAGCTTTCAATCCATACTAATTAGGCCATCAGGCGACTTGTATTTCCTATTTTTTTAGCCTTCCGAAGTTGACCCAAAAAATCGGCCATTTTTGAAAAATTTCCTTTGGTCCCCCCTTTGCTACTTTGCCAAAAATGGCCATTTTCGACACTTTTGCGAAAAATGTTATTTCTCCTCTAATAGGTCTTTTTTCATGCGGTTTTTTGCATAGCGCAAATCTAGGATAGTTTAGCTTTCAATCCATACTAATTAGGCCATCAGGCGACTTGTATTTCCTATTTTTTTAGCCTTCCGAAGTTGACCCAAAAAATCGGCCATTTTTGAAAAATTTCCTTTGGTCCCCCCTTTGCTACTTTGCGAAAAATGGCCATTTTCGACACTTTTGCGAAAAATATTATTTCTCCTCTAATAGGTTTTTTTTCATGCGCTTTTTTGCATAGGACAAATCTAGGATAGTTTAGCTTTCAATTCATATTAATGTTCCCAACCCATGACAGCAAATGAGACACAACAATTTGTGGGGTAATGGGGTAGGAGATGAAGCACTCCATTAGCAGGTGTGAAAAGGCAGGATAACTAAGTTGCCCGGCAAAGAGAGGTCGCGATCCTCTCCAAGGGGTTATAATCCCCAAGGCCATGACAACAAGTTGGCAATGCGAGGTTACAATCCTCGCCAAGGGTTACAATCCCCAAGGCCACAATACTCTCCAGAGGGTTACAATCCTACACCTGAGAGGTCCTTATCCTATCTAGGGTTGCGGCTCTTGGTTTCTATGGTAACCGTGCTCGATCAGAAGGCACGCAGCCCTAGTACGGTGAGTCTATGGGGCAAAGGGTGACCCGCATGGGAACACTTCATCCCACAAATACACGAAGTGTATTCCCCATTGACGAACCACAAACTAACAAAATACTAAAATGTAGCAAAATATATCGTAGAATGTTGCCCAGTTGGGTGGCAGACCGTGACGTGGAGTACCAGAGGCTAATTTTGGGTGTTCCCTACCAATTTAACTGAAACTTGTGAGAGAAGGGAATTGGGGCATTTAAGATATCGCTCATAGCAGTCGAAGGACCAGCGCCCGAGGGTTTTAATTAGCCAGGGTGGGAGCCCAACTGAGGCTGCCGTTGTGGCAGCGCCTATGCGATAGCTATGGCCGGCGTAATTAGATGGGTCGAAACCGGCAAGGGATAAGAGCTGCCTTGTCTCGGAAGTCAAATCTTGCTTGGTCAATGGTAGGCCCGAAGCGTACTGGAAAAGGGGTCCCGGGGTGGTGCTCCTTGCCAACAGATACCTGTGCATGGGCTGCACAGGGCAAATTGACTGGTTAGTTGGCCCGATATAAATGGTGTGCCCAGAGCGAAAGGGATCTGTTTTGGAAATCTTTATGCGTACCGACATGTAATGAGGGGAGGTTTGATTGGGAAAGAAGGTTATATCCTCCGGGGAAAGGTGAATATGTGACGAGAAGGGGGAGTTGCATCTCAGCTCTCCTAACCGCAAAAAACCAAAAAAGGCTAATGTCATTGCAGCCCAAATCATAGTTGAATCGCTGTTCGAAGTGTAAGGGATCGCGAGGAGATTAAAAAAGAGGCGAAGGTGTTCTATGGTGATGGGAAGACGAA
Organism: Montipora foliosa; assembly: GCF_036669935.1. Classification (NCBI taxonomy): domain Eukaryota; kingdom Metazoa; phylum Cnidaria; class Anthozoa; order Scleractinia; family Acroporidae; genus Montipora; species Montipora foliosa. The sequence goes on from NC_090879.1 coordinate 25,943,037, forward strand.
TCGACAGCTGCTGCCCTGTGCGCGTTTGATTCCCCGGCATATGAGCTGAAGGCGGAGAATTTTTTTCAGGTCGAGGTCATAACCATTGCGGATGTGAAGGTGCCGGACAGCGGCTAAATAGCTCTTAATTGAGGAGTGTTTGATTGATCGTGCTAGGTGGGCGACATACCGGAGGAGAGTGTCCTCGTCTGCCGGTAGGTTGTTGGGTAGATCGATACGGTACAATGATAAAAAATCCAGAAAACGCCTCCCTCCCGAACTGTAGGACCGTTGAGTAGAAGCTGCCAACGAGAGGTTAAGGTACCGGTGGATGTCGGCAGTTAGATCTCCATGAGAGCCTGTGGGATAGGGTGGGGGTCCTGTTCTGCGTGCGGCGCGAGCAGACGAAAACGGTCCATCTGAAATCGAGACAGCGAGTCAGCGATCGTGTTCTTTTTACCTGCAATATGCTGGACTCGCAGGTAGTGTCAGCAGGGTCAACTGGCGGACTAAGTCCATCACTCTAGGAATGCGGAAGCGCTTAGAATTGACAATGCCGATGACCGACTCATTACCGCAAAAAATAATTATGCGCCTGTTAGCAAAATATCTGCTCCAAAGGGAACAGGCGACGACCAGGGCAAATAGTTCCTGCCAGGCAATACTCACGCCTGGTTGATGGAGTTGTTGGTGGCTTTCCCAACGGCCCTGGAACCACTTAGAACCAAAAGCCCCCCCAGAGCCCAGGGTACCAGATGCGTCGGTGAATAACTGGAGGGAGTCCGAGTCGACCCAGGAGTTAGACAGGAAAAAACTGGCCCCGTTCCAGTCCGAAATAAACTCCTTCCACATGTGGAGATCTTTAAAGAAACCGGAGCTCAATGAGATGTGATGATGGGCCTTGGAAACCTTCCGGGTGAGCGCGATCATGCGTTGAAGGAAAGGCCTACCGTGGGGAATGACTTTACACGCGAAGTTCAGAGTGCCAATCAGGGATTGTAATTCCTTAAGGGTGCAGGATTTCCTACGCTGAAAAGATGCGAGCGAGGTCCGGATGCGTTCGACCTTATCGGGGGGTAGCCGTGCCTCCATTTTTCCAGAATCTAAAATGATACCCATGAAATCGAGCGCAGTACAGGGGCCCTGGGTCTTGTCCCCGGCGATAGGGATATGAAGATTCCTAAAGGTTAGGAGCATACTGGTCAGGCTCTGTTGGCAGGTCTGACTGTAAAGGGGGGGAAAGTGCTAGAGGCTCGATGATTAGAAAATCGTCCAGGATATGGCAAGCAAATGAGATTTGGCACTTATTGAGGAGAATCCACGCGACCGCATCCGCAAGTTGGTTGAAGATATATGGGGCACTCCGCAAGCCGAAGGGGAGACATTTGTCATAGTAATATTGACCGTCCCAGTACATTCCAAAAAGTTCGTAGTCAGATGGTTTTAGCGGAACGAGTCGAAATGCAGACTGAATATCCGTTTTAGCAAGGAAGCACCCCGGACCGAACCTTAAAATTCCCGAAATAGCATTGTCAATGGTTATGTATTGCAGGCCATGGTCCTCCTTGGAAATAGAGTGATTGATACTAGTGACCCCAGACTTGGGACATGATAAGTGAAAAATAGTTCGAAATTTATTTGTATGTTTCTTAGGAACGAGACCTATAGGGGAGACTTGAAGGTTACGAAAGGGGGGGTGGAGAATGGACCCGCGACACGACCTACGGCGACCTCCTTAGACAAGTTTTCATTTACTATATCAGGCTGTGCCAGGGCAGTGGGTAGGTTCTTAGAAAAGCGTGCAAACCGTTGGCCATTGTAGCCTATGTCAGCCCCATACTTGAAAGTGTTACATAATGTTAAAACTAAAAACTGTTCAGGGTGGTCCTCGAGTGTACTTTCCAACCTTGTCACATTAACGGGGGTTGGGAGGACCAAGGCAGCCCCTTCACTTGGGTCTACGGGAGGACGTAGGATGGGAGGCCCCTGGGTCCTTTTCCGCGTCGCTGTGACGTTTTCCGTCGACCCGAGATCGGTCGGGACAGTGGCACCCAGGGTGGGCTCCCCGGCATTTGTTGCAGACGTGTTTGTACGGGCAGGATTCCCGGGTGCAAGACCCAGTGGAGTTGAAGTTATTGCATGTGCCTCTGCTTGCGACCCCGTCAGAGGCTCTGGAGTTGGGTCTCTTAGAAAAAAGGGGATATTCCTCTCTCAGGACGGAAGGTGCGACAGTAAAAACAGTGAGCCACAACTGAGTATCCAGAATAGACCACACTAGAGACTTGTTAAGACTAGCCTTTTGGCGAAACTTGTAGTCGTAGATGGCCCAACCTAAACCGGCGTGGACCCTAGCGGCGTATCTAATTAGGCTAAGATAATGTAGTAGTTCCTGTGAGCGATGGGGGAATTTATGCGTAAGTACCCTTAAGTAAATGGTAAAGGCCGTGGTCCATTGTTCAACATCCGTGATGGTTGAAGAGGCTTTCCTATTCTTGGTCACTGTCACGACTGAGTTCTCTATGGACAAGACAAGCGGCTCGTCCTCCACATTCGATAGGTTTTTAGGGAGCAGTTTAGACAGTTCAAAAAACTCACCCGACTGGATCTCTTTCACGTAGCTGGTGGGTATAGGATCCTGGAAGGGCGTTGCTTGAAGCCCTGCGTCGGGGAATGTGATGTCCTGGTGGGGGTGGGTTTGGATAAGGGTGTCCACGTCGATTGCGCGGGAAGTTCTGGCGCTGTTTTGGGTCGACGGTTGAATAACTGATTGGGCTTGAATGGCGCCTACCGCGGCCCTAGCGGCTTCGCCAGCGATTTCCGTGGAGGCAACTGCGACAGATTCCTTCACAAGCCGTTGGAGTTCTGCGATTTGAGCCTCGCTAAAAATACTGTTACGATCCTGGGGGCGATCCATATGATTGTTCAAATTGAGACCCGAGGCTTCGCCGTTGGGCCCACCGTCTGCGTTATTCGCTGGAACATACCGGAGGCTAGTAAGCCTTCTCTCCAAGGTGCTTCGCTGGCCCGTCGAAGGTAGACCATTCTGCTGGCAGAGACCACGAAGATCGGAAATTGGCAAAGCGGATAATACCGCCGGATCCATGTTGACGTTATTCTGGGCGCGAACCGCTCTGCGAGATCTGATGGGTGGCATGGCTCCGTGAGTTGCACAATATGTCTCCAAGAGAATTGCTAAACACCAGGGACTATCAATGTGACGAAATTTGGACGGATAATTGGGGATTTCAGTGCGGATACTTAAAATTTCAGTGCAGATGCTTGAACTGAAGTGTTTTGGTTTGAAGCCAAACAGAAATGACGCATTACCGAGGTTCAGGGATTTTGATATGCTAGTCCTTAAGCACGTGGCGCCTAGAGTTGTGATTGGATAATAATGTGCATGGTGTGATGTTCGCGTGAGTCAAGCTCGCTCTGTAACGAGAGAACTCATAATAGCCTTAGCTCAATTACAAATCCCTTACAGAGGTCATGGTTGTCACATTAACTTTAATTCATAAGGGTTCATAAATTGCTTCTAATTAGGTCATCAGGCGACTTGTATTTCCTATTTTTTTAGCCTTCCGAAGTTGACCCAAAAAATCGGCCATTTTTGAAAAATTTCCTTTGGTCCCCCCTTTGCTACTTCGCGAAAAATGGCCATTTTCGACACTTTTGCGAAAAATGTTATTTCTCCTCTAATAGGTCTTTTTTCATGCGGTTTTTTGCATAGCGCAAATCTAGGATAGTTTAGCTTTCACTCCATACTATCTAGGCCATCAGGCGACTTGTATTTCCTATTTTTTTAGCCTTCCGAAGTTGACCCAAGAAATCGGCCATTTTTGAAAAATTTCCTTTGGTCCCCCCTTTGCTACTTTGCGAAAAATGGCCATTTTCGACACTTTTGCGAAAAATGTTATTTCTCCTCTAATAGGTCTTTTTTCATGCGGTTTTTTGCATAGCGC
>NC_090879.1:25954477-25964477 GCF_036669935.1 Montipora foliosa
TTACTAATTAGGCCATCAGGCGACTTGTATTTCCTATTCTTTTAGCCTTCCGAAGTTGACTCAAAAAATCGGCCATTTTTGAAAAATTTCCTTTGGTCCCCCTTTGGCTATTTTGCGAAAAATGGCCATTTTCGACACTTCGGCAAAAAATGTTATTTCTCCTCTAATAGGTCTTTTTTGATGCGGTTTTTTGCATAGCACAAACTACCCTAGAAACTAAAAACTTTTTTTTAGGCCTAAGTAGGCCTAAGGGTAGCTGTTAGGAATGTTTAGGATTCTTTTCTTCTAAGCTAATTCCATGTCACGCAATCGTTGCCTTGTATTCTTGTATAGAGAGATTTGGCATGACGTTGACGTGAACGCGAACGGCAAAAGTGATCAGGTGACCATGATTTTCCCGTCATTTTCTGTTTCCCAGTTATGAACTATATGTAACCATGAAACCAGGAGCCCATCACCTGGAGCGTGCAACTTACCTATTTTCGTGCAACGGCGTTTTCACAAGTAAGGTTATTTTTAGATTGAATTTCCCGCTAATGAGACTCCCACAGGAGCCCGATGACCAATTACAAGAAATTAAGCTGACGTCATAGGGTCACCGGACCGGAACTGCCTTTGTTTTTGGAACTAATTCGCGGAAAGGGCTAGTCTCAAAATAAACCTACTTGTGAAAACGCCGTTTCACAGACGCTGTATAGAAGTTGCACGCTCCAGATGGGCTCCTGTGAAACCTAATTTTTCCTCTTTTGAAATACCGGAAAATGGTTTTGGGGTAGTTTTTCAAGCAAACAACTTCTTAATTTAATATATAAGTAAAGGAAAACGAGAAGAAAATTTCACGAATACGGCAAACGCGAAACGGCAAACGGCAGCCGGCAAGCGTAGAAAGTGGCGGGAAAATCATGGTCACGTGGTCACTTTTCTCGTTCGTCTTTCACGTAGACGTGATGCCGAATCTCTCTAATATTTCATCTCTCTACTCGTTTCTGGGCCCTGCCACAAGTCTCTTTCTGCACCTTGAAACTGTTGTTTTTTTCCTATACTGCAACTGGTTTTCTGTTTATTTTTCGCTCCGACCGACCCGAAATTGGGAAATGCATCCGACGGTAAAGGAGGAAATAATGGGGTCAGCCCAGGTGTGTTGGCGAATGAAGTCCCGGAAGTTTTCTGTACCTGATGTATCTTTCAATCGGACAATACTGCTTTTTCTTCTGTGGAGTTCTCAAAAAAGGCCTTTCACCCGAATATTTCTCGGAACTCAGTTTAATCCTTCAGAGTATATCACGATGTTCTCCCAACGATCTGGGTCCTTTCACATCGGATTCCTGTGAAACTCTCATACCATTATCAAGTGATTCTGGTGTGTTGATGTGCGTCTTTTTGTGGTTGGTTCTCTGCTCTGCTCCATTTGATTTTATTTCTATGGAGTGTCCCCAATTATAGTGCCAGATGACGCTTAACGCTAGATGACTTGGCACTTACATCACACAGGGTTTTAGCATTTCCACCTCGCTGTTCCGCGACTGCTGCTCTTGCGTTTAAACTACGCAACAAGAAATGTAACTTACAAAAGATATACATTACACATCGCACGACTTTTATTGAATTTTTTCATTTATTTTAGTCATAGCTTGGAAACTCGAACACCACATCTTTGCCAGTGAGCTTCTTGTAGACAGTGGAGAATGTATCCAGCTGGAAACACAAACAAGACAACGTTTAAGCAGCAGACCATGGGAGGCGGAGTTAATATTGGTTAATAAGATGGTTGGGAGGCGCGGTGGCCTCATGGTCAGTGTGCTCGACTCCGGATCGAGTGGTTCGGGTTCGGGGCCTGGCCGGGGACATTGTGTTGTGTTCTTGGGCAATACACTTTACTCTCACGGTGCCTCTCTCCACCCAGGCGTATAAATGGGTACCGGCGTGATGCTGGGGGTAACCCTGCGATGGACTTGCATCCCATCCAGGGGGGAGTATAAATACTCCTAGTCGCTTCATGCTACGGAAACCGGAGATAAGCGCCGGCCTGATGGGCCTTCTGGCTCGTAAGCAGTGACTAATAAGATGGGTGGTGACTAGAATGGATACTCCAGAATACGGCGAGACACTTAATGTATTTCAAAAACTCATAAATAATTCATGAACCTAATAGCCTATCAAAACATCGATAAAACGTCACGTGCATGAGCTTTATATCCGATAAAACACTCCTCGTTAGTATTCTTTATATAAAGAATTAGGGTTAGGGTTAGAGAATACTAATAAGGCATAGCTTGTTTTTCTTGTATGCTAATATTCACCTTGAGTCCAGAGGGACACGCTCTCTGTGGAATATTTTTCAAGCCGTTCAAAAAACTCGCAGCACGTGTTTTATCGGGTCAAAAACCACTCGGCTACGCCTCGTGGTTTTAAACCTGATATAACACTCCTGCTCGTTTTTTAAACATTACATAAAGTACCAAACGATCGTCCAAAAGTTCTACTAAGTTTAAATACAAATGTATGGTGTCACCAGAACAATTTTTTGAAAGTTAAGCATTTCGAGTCGGCGCCTAGACCTAATCACTAGAGATCAGTGAATAACCCTTATAATTACTAACCTGTTTCACCTCTATGATAAACCTCAAGTTTTGGCCTCTCTAGGAACTAGTGATCATAATTCCGTTAGATGGTTACCCAGGGTACATCTTAAAAGCAAAAATCATAGCCAGGGCCCTGCTCAACGTCCTGTCCGTCTTTATCCACGTCATGCTGTCAACGCTTTTGGGAGGTGGGTTTCTACCCATAACTGGATTGGTGGTTTGGATTTGATTAATCAATCTATGGAAAAGCTTGTTAGCTCTTTCACGTCAGATACAACAAGTGCAGTAAATCGCTTTTTCCCCTTGAAGTCTGTAAAATTCCACTTATCAGATAAGCCCTGGATAAGTCCATCAATTAAAATGCTTGTCAAAGAACGTCAAAAGGCTTTCCATTCACAGAACACTCTTTTTCGTCTGGGGTTTCCCAATCCCTAAAGTCATAAAGGCCACATGTGAAAGAGATACAAGACCAATCTCACTTTCACCCTGCCTTTCCAAGGTCCTAGAAGACTTTGTGGTTTCATGGTTGATTTGGGATGTCAGGGATAAGATTGACCCTATGCAGTTTGGCTGCCTAAAAGGAACATCCACATCTTACTGTCTGTTAGATATGATCCATAATTGGCTTTTACGACTAGACAGTCCTCGTGAATATCTCCGAGTCTCCTCTCTGGACTTTTCAAAAGCTTTTGACCGTATAGATTATAACATCTTTGTCTAAAAGAGACTTCGCCTGATTCCTTGGATCATCAACTTTCTATCTCATAGAAAACAACTCGTTAAGTTAAATCAGACATTTTCGGACTGGCTCCCTGTTAAAGCAGGGGTCCCCCAGGGGACCAAATTAGGCCCGATTTTGTTCCTCATAATGGTCAATGATTTGGGGAGTGCCATGTCACCTAATTTTGGAAGGTGGAAGTACGTGGATGTTGTCTCGTTGGCAGAGAACCTTACCAAGGGTAGCTTATTCTCCCAGTCTACACTCGACTATATAAACAGCTGGGACTCTGGCAACTGGATGCGTCTTAACGCTAAGAAATGCAACGAGTTGCGTTTGATGATCAACCGTTATAAGTGGTAACCTCACATAAAAGTGGAATGAACACATCGCATCAGTAGTTGGCTACGGCATCTAAACGCTTGCATATTCTACGTGTTTTACGTCGGGGCGGTGTCCCAGCAGCTGACCAAGTCTCAATTTTGGAATATAGCTGCGTAGTCTGGTATTATGCTCTTTCTTCCTATTTGTGTGAACTGCTCCAAAGAGTCCGGAAACGAGCTTTTGGTATTATATTTCCCAAACAAACCTACAGCAGGGCACGTGAACTTGTTGACTGCCCATGGTTGGACGTACGCCGCAATGATCTTTGTATTACAACTTTAAGGAAAATTGACGGGAAGGGCCCTCTCTCAAAACACCTGACAATGACGAAGGTGAGCCCGCATGGACGTACGATGAGAAATCATACCCACAGAACAGAGCGGCTTAAAAGAAGCTTTTTTCCTAATGCAATAATTTCTTTTAATAATAATAATAATTATTTAGAATCTACATTTTTACATGATCTTTATATTCAATTTGTTTTTTTAATGTTTTTTTATTGTAAATACTCATTGTAATTATTATTTTTAAAATACGAAAATGTTTCAATAAATTATTATTATTATTATTATTATTATTATTATTATTATTTGCCTAAACAGAGTGTTTATCGGCCAAAGCGGGATAACACTGACATGACGTCACAGCAGCCATGTTTGTGTCCCAAACTAATCCTCTGGGAATTTAAGGTGGCTTACTACAGTTTTCGAGGATTATAACAGTCCAACCTGTGACTCTTTTGAATGATGTCCCAAGATGTTTTTCATTCTCTATTTACTGTTTGAAAGTTAGAAAATTTCGAGGCAAATGAAAGGTATAGACTATCTAGGAGAAAATAACACATACCGTGCATTTTTACCTTTCGACACACCCATCCGAAAAATTGCTTTTGCCCTGAGCAGGACTCGAACCCACGCCTCCCTGATTACTAGTCGGGCATGCTAAGCCACTACACCATCAAGGCTACCACGCTGGCAACGCAGCAGATTAATGACATGACTTAGCAGCATGGGGATCTCTAAGGCCCTCGAAAGGTAAAAATGCATGGTACGTGTTTCTTACATATTTTTATTTTACTTCGCATGAATGCTGAATCAGAACCAATTTCTTATTCCTGAAATTTTGAGGGGGGTCATATGGGTATATTTTGAGAAAAAAGTGATTTAGACTACTAGCGCCCAGTCTCTCCTTAGGCACTCGGTCGTTCATTTTGGCCATTTGTTTATGTTTAATTGTTCAATTTTCACATGAGAATGAAAACACATCTTGGGACATTACTCAAAAGAGTTAGAAGTTGGGCTGTTATAATCCATTAAAAATGTAGTAAGCCACCTTAACTCTATTCTCATGCAAGTACTTTCTTTTGTTTCATTAAATTAGCATCCATTCTAGTCGCGTGAGTGTAAACGGTCTACTGCCACGCACCGTCACCAAAATTAATGTTACACACGTATACGTATCACGAAGTGTTTCACCTTATTTTGGAGTATCCATTCTAGTCATAACAAATCAGCTGACAACGAAACTGCCAAGGGCTTGAGATCCCTGTATATTACATTTTTTCTGTTGCTGGGCTTTTGACTTGAATGTTACATTGTTGTTACGAATTAATGTTCACGTGTAACAAGTGGTACAACGTGTAAAATTAAAGAAAACAAATCACCTCACCTTGTGATCCACATTTGTCTGCTGCTGCTTATCAAGATGACTGTAAAAAACGCAAAATACATCGGGATAAAAAAGTTAAAACTCTGTCTTTTCTCATTAACATGAGTCACAAACAAGTGTTATAAAAGCAACCAGACCACCACCCTTTTCGAACGTGAGTTCACAAGAATTATTCCAAAAACATCCATTTAAACTGAGATTTATTTTTAATTCCTCCTTGTGGACAGAGAATGAATGCTTAATGCAACAAAAAAGGCCTCAATTTTGTCCAGACAGCTCATGTGTACTACCCAGTACATGTACGTTCTTAAACAAAGCCGATGGTAATTTGATTCTGAGAGATGTTAAAATCCTATTGTGTTAATTTAAGTTAATTAAAAGCAACTTTCTTTCGCAAAGGCAAACTGGTCTACAATACCCAGGGGCCCCTGGATTAAAGGTGATGAAATCCGCATCCAGGGTTTGCTCCTTAACCCACTGACTTCAAGACAAAGCCTTCCCACATACGTGGCACGGTTTTAAATCCCAGACTCGACGTCACACAATGTAAATTGTATGCGAGTTGAGTTTGTTGGTTCTCTACTCTGCTCCAAGGTTTCCCAGCTACTCTGGTTTTTCCCTCTCCCCAAAAACCTACAGTCAACAGGTCAACAATTTGATTTGCCTTAATTTGAGTCAGTGGGGTACCGATCATCTATTATAATAGATCACTGATCGAAAATCACGCAACAATCGATTATTGCGGACACATGTGATAATCCTACGTTTCATACATTTTGAATGTTTTCCAAAACTCGGCGAAACACGCTCGCGCCAGGATAGGTCTTGCATTTTGTATTTATTTCACAGTTGATAATGCGTATTTTCATACGGAAAAAAACTTACCTTGATGGTTCTTTCAGAAATTATTCTAAATTAGTAGTTAGCTGTAAAATACATTAACTCACTACAATCAGAGCTTGCGAAAATCAATAAAGAGCTTGCGAAAATCAAGTTGTTCTCTCCTCGTTTTCATTTTGTCCAAAACAAACATGGCGGCATGTTTTTTTAATCAAAAGATTTTCCGATTATAATCGACGATCAATCGGTTGGGTCAACCCGATTATTTCTGATGATCAATAATAAAATCTTAGCCGCTTCCCATCACTAAATTATAATTTCAGGTGTCCCGAATTAAAATGTAGTGCCCCAGCGGTACAAGACTAGACACTTAAATTAAGTTCATTATTATTCTATTATCATTATTTTTGGACACACTTCATTATCACAATTACTTTAAATCTATCATCAGTAACTGTTTTACTCACACTTTGAGTAATCTTGAACCATCCAACTTGACTCTTACTCTTTTCCCAACAATTTCACTGGGGAAAACCAAATCCTCGAGGATCGCATCATGGACAGCTGTCAAGGTTCGACTAAGAACAAATATCAATGGTCAAAAGCAGCCATGGAATACTTTGAGTAACGTGTACCGTATTTATACGTGTATAAGTCGACTCCCATTTCAGATGGAAAAAAAAAATTAATTACCGGTACATGTAATCATTTCTCTCTTTTCTTAAGTTCTGAGTTAAATGGTTCTCTGGATACTAAACTTGTATTTCTACAGGTTCATTTAAGAAATCAACTGTTTTGAAAGCAATCATTGTTAGGCTTTCACATCTCCCCGTAATTTTCTGTTGGCAATCCCCAGTTTTTTCTTTCATGTAATGAGTCCAGTTTGGGTTGGGAATACTAAACTTTGCGTAAATCTTAAGAAAATGTAGAGCAAGGATTCCATGCATATTACCACTCATCACCTTCATACATCAGCTGTATATGAGTGAAAGTTGTGTACATATACTACACTTTCCAGGACAGTTAATCACAAATTTCTTTTTGCCACTCATCACAACGGAGTCAGGGTGGTTTAGCGGTTATCAACCGCACCTCCCACCTCTGTGACCCAGTTTCAACTCTGGCTTTGGATCGTTTGTGGGCTGAGTTTCAGGCGAACTCAATCTGACTCAGAGGGTTTTCCTCCGGGTACTCCGGTTTTCCTCCCTCATCAAAATCAACTCTCAGTCAATTACACCCAGCTGCGGGCAGATACCCTAAATAGGGATAACCAAGGGTATCCTTCCCTTTCATTGAATTAAATGAATAAAATTGGTATTATTATAGACTGGGGCGACATCTAGTTTCATCATCAATTGCCCTGGAGCACAAGGGTTGGTAACCTTGTGGAGCACCTCCTCTTCACTCACGCAACCCACGTTGAACTAGTCCCTTAAGTCTTGAGTCAAAAATTCAACAATTTTAACACAAACATCTTACTTTGGAAAAACCTGGGAAACAATACTACATTGTACAACTCCTAAAGTGTGTCACCTACTGGCACGACAATTCTCAAAACTTAAAACAAAGGTTACAGCTTCCATAAGCTGATCTTTCTAATTTAAATACGACCTAAATATGATTAATTTGGACAATCTTCTTTTCAATACCTTCTTGGTCTTTTCTGCTTTTGATTTCTTGTCTTTCTTGTCTCTTTAGGAAGGATTCTCCTCTAAATAAAATTTAAACTACTGTTATGGTTGCAAATCCACAACACTTCAAAACAATAATCAAGACTGCAACTGAATGTCCAGTGAAATACACCCAAGGTTAACACATAAATAACATTCAGGAAGTCACATATGTTAGACATTCCATGTGTTTTAATATGGTAGATACTTCACAGAAATGCCCCATACACAAGTGGAATTAAATCAACAGAAGGATGAGAGCAAGAATTGAGAGCATTCCATTCTTCAAACATTCTGGAGTAATGCCCAGAAATGAAGGAAATCAAAAAGTATATTCTGCATGATAAATGTCACAAGGTGTCCCTCTCACAGGTAAATAACCCTAGCCCGAAAAACAACCGGACAAATCTCAGCATGAATAAAGCCTTCAGCATTTAGACTGCCTGCCTGCAGCACTTGAAATTACAGTACATGAATTGACTATGAAAACATAGAAAATATTAAAGGGGGTTTCAAACTTGTACCTCTTGCTTTACACTACGATTAATATTCTAATGAGGCAAACCCTTAAAATTCCCAAAAATTCAAAAAAATATTCTGCCGTAGGTACTCAACACAGAAACCAAACCTAACTGTTTTCAAAGCAGTCCTTAGACATAAAATAATGCTCCACATCTCTGGCAAAAACACCAAAATGTTGTTACTGGTACTTTCTGATTTGAAAGCCTACTTCCTCATTTGTGTGAATTGTAAAACCCAGGATTTTTCTTTCATGTACACTGTACTCAGTCCAGTTTGGGTTGGGAATATATTGCACTTTGTGTAAAACCTAAGAAAAAGTCATACAATCCATTTTCCACTCATCACCCGCATTTCTGTGCACAAGTGAAAGTGTTTTTACTACTCTTGCCAGGACAGTTTCTCAGAAATTTCATTATGTCACACATCATGACAGAGTCAGACTGGGGCGACATCTAGTTTCATCATTAATTGTCCTGTAGCAGAAGGGTTGACAACCTTTGGAGTGTCTCCTCTGCACTCGTGTAACCCAGTGGTGTACGCTATACTAGTCACCTGAAGTCTCCAGTCAAAAGTTCAACAATACTATGACAAACATCCTCTTAAACAAACCTGAGAAACAACAACCACATGCTTTCCACTGAACTTCTTTTCAAGTTCACGTACGAGACGGGTCTTTCAAGAGGAAAAAAAAAAGAGTACAGTTTACAATTAATTACATCCAAAAGAGAAATCACAGAAAGATGGGGCCTCTCACACACATGTACATACAATCATATGGGAAAAAATAGCATTTTCAGTGGGGCCTGCAAATGCAAAACAACTCAGGGCACTGTTACACTGTGCGTTTTTTTTGTGCAACTTGTCTCACATTGTCATTGCGTGACAAGTACATGTAGCAAGACCAGTTGCGAAAAGAAATTGATTTCAACTTTTTGCAACAGTTGCAATGAGTTTTTAAGCATTGCATACAGTAGTATCTGCCCTGCAACTTGTGTCGCCATGGTTTGCAGCACCAGCCAATGAAACTGTTCCTTTAGCCTCATGTGATCATCGAAACAAGACAAGTTTCATGGAATGTTGGTCAATGTAACACACATAAAACAACTTGTTTCCTAACGTGAGAACGTTTGTAGAAATGGCGTTGCGAGACAAGTTGCACAAAGAATTGCACAGTGTAACAGCACCTTTAATTAATCTGCTTATCATTTTAATTCAAGATTCTCCACAATCTGAGTACACATGTAAATAATGTGACCTCCGCTTTGTGCCCCTCCCTCCTCCCGGCAGCAATGTGTTGCACACAATGCACCCTTCATTGTCGCACCCCTTCTTGCCTTCAGGTCCTCTTCTTTCCTTAACTAATATTTGTCCAGAAGTGTTTGCGAGTGAGGGCTCCTAGTGCAAATAAATTACTACATACTGCAGTAAAATTCAACTGCACTACAACGAAATCTAAAGCTACCAAAAGAAAAAGCAAAATTAACTGAAGTTATTAAAATAACTCATAAGAACTAAAAAGGCGGCACTCTTGTGCTAAATTTCCTTTTTTCCCGTCAAAACGGGGTAAAAATGTAACTTACATGTATAACTTCAGATATTTTAGTGTTTTAAAGTTT
>NC_090879.1:25976977-25981977 GCF_036669935.1 Montipora foliosa
GTTTCAGTGCTAAGTACCATATTTGGAAACACGTCGCTCTTGTTGTTCCAAATATGGTACTTAGCAAATTGAATATTCAGAAGCTTGTTTCCCAGCACACAAGGGGCGGTTACACGTTTCAACCCTTTTGGGTTTCTGGTAAGACTAAGGGCCTCTCCATGTACGCGGTTGACGGGGCTGGATTTCCGAGGTCACGCCTCACCACTAAAACCTTTGTAAAAACCTCGCTGTGTTTCATATGAGGGGAGGTTCGGTTTTTGACCATGCCATCTCGGCGACCAGGATGAACAGTGTTCCTTACGAACATTTAGGCCCGGTTACCACCAGCATGACAATGACACAATGCAGTTTCGTGACAGAAAGAACTACACCGAGTTTTCAACTCCTTGTTTTCGATATATATCTAAGTTCAAAATAACCTTTTTCAATTGTTAAAGGGCTATGTCACGCAAAATAACAGCCAAATGTCCAAAAAAAAATAAAATGAACTTCATTCTATTTTAAAACTGCAATAACCACTTAAAACCGTTGAATAACATAAACGAAATACAGCAAAAGGAAAGAGAAGCATGGATGGACAAAAGATGGACAAGATTTAAACGATTGCATTTGGGGAATCTTGAAAAATGTCGGCCGGACGTTTTTCAAGTTTATGCAAATCGACTGGATAAAGGCCGTTTTTGCTCAGAATCATCTTGCTGGTGATGTAACGATAACTTTATCAGTAAAACAATTCCACATTACCATTTTCCGAGTTTCAAAGATTTCCCCTAAACGCGCGAAAATAACGTGACATAGCCCCTTCAACTAAAAAGAAAAAAAATATCTCGAGGGTTTTTACACTGAGAGCAGTTGGTTTCTCCTACGCTTCTCGGGAAGCGTAGAAGAAACAAACTGCTCGCAGGGTAGAGGGTTCTAGAACAAATAAAAGCCAAAAAGTCTCGCGAGCCCTGTTCGTTAGATTTCACGCCTGAATGCTCGTGTCACCTCTGTTTACCGAGGTAAGCTGGCTGAAATTTCTCATGAGAACAGAATCCATTTTCACCCCAGCAACCGAGTCAACCTGGATCATATGAAGAGGCCCTTAGCGTTAACGGGAGCAGGTCTGGAGTGGTGCAGCGGTGAGAGCACTCGTCCCCCACCAATATGGTCCGGGTTCGATTTTCCGGTCGCAGCGTCTCATGTGGGTTGAGTTTGTTGTTGGTTCTCTCCTTGCTCCGAGAGGTTTTTCTCCGGGTACTCCGGTTTTCCCCTCTCCTCAAAAACCAACACTGCCAAATTGCAATTCGATCCGAAATGCACTGGCACATGTTGAACGAGCTCCAGAGCGCTCTTAAGGTATTCCGTGGGTAAACAAATTACATTTACATTACTCCATACTGAAAAGTTCTGACGCTTTTTTCCCCGGCCCATCTGACTGCCGCTGGGTCGCCACGGATGGAGATTGAAAAGTGAAAGCACGTTTAAAGGGGACTGTCAGGTTAGTTTTAATATTTTAGTTTAAAACTGGGGAAAACGCAGAACAAAGCACTTAAATGCATACCATTCCTGATAGCCCAATGAGATGTTATGAAAGGAATTCCTTAAAGTTCCTTTCACCTCAACACAGTTTACCACTTCACTTATTCTCCGAAAATACATTGCGTTGTTTTTAGAATTTTTGGATTGAAAACTCGCCGTTTTATTTGCTTTGAAAGACGGAAAAAATGGTCATACTTTGATCCATAACCGAGCAATGAAGGGGAATGGGCTTAATACCGGGTTGACGTCATAAACAGCATTGCATTTTGCTGGTTCTTTGGAAAACAGCCATGCAAATTAATTTGTGACGTCCACCCGGTATCGAACCCCCTCTCTTCCATTGCTCGGTTTTGGAACAAAGTATCACCACTTTTTCCACCTTTCAAAGCAAATAGAAAAGTGAATTTTCAATCCAAAGGTTCTAAAAACAACACAATGTATTTGGGTCGATATGGAGAATAAATAAAGTGGAAAACTGTGTTGACGTGATAGCCACTTTAAAGGATCTTCTATCCAAGTTTTGGCATTGTTTTTTTTTTAATGTCATGCCCAAGCCAGATAAAAATTAGTCTTTTTTTTCAAGTTCTTTCCTATGCTCTCCATCCCTAGCCAATCACGGCAAAAATACCTCGATTGGATTTTGGTAAAGAAAGTATAGCATTGTTTTGGTCGCTTCTGATACAAAAACGTTTGTTTTGTCAGCCTAAAATAGCATGACTGCTTCTTTAATTGACCTCCATATTTACCTACACCATTGAAGTTTGTGCTGATTTCATATCAGATGTAAGGTTTTTGTGGCAGCGAGACACGTGAGCTGCAAAGGAGCAGCAAAGATTGGGGAGGCAATCTCCAGCTTGCAGCTTTCCTGCTTCTTTACTGCTTGCATAACTACGGCTGCCACAACAAATGGAAGTTATCAAATATTTGAGCAGTTGACATTGTACCCCTGAAACAGGTATTGTATTTTGTGCGCTGTTTGCTCCATTGTCAAAATGGCAGAAAATTCACCCTGAAAAGCTCCATTAGTGCACAAATATCAACTGCCGTTAAAGCAATAAAAATACCAATAGATGATTGCCAGTTACTTTCACAACAAGAAGCAATATGTCCCACAATTAGTTCCAATTGCCATTTTGTGATGCAAAATCACACACTTTCCATTCTGTCATCTCCACTGTATGTGCACAAATAAATGCAGACGATGAATTCTTTTGAGAAAAAGCTCTCCTTGCTGTGGCTACTGGTTTCATTTCATATTCACTGATCCAGTGGACGCCCTTGCCATGGACTCAACCAATAAAATTAATGCATTACAACAAGGAGCATGGAGCTTTCTTCTTTCCCTTTGTCCGTTGCTTGTTTGGTTTTAAGGTTATTATATCTCCAGTTTCTACTTGCTGTGTAGCACGGGCATTGTTGTTTGCAGGCTGTGTGTTATTTACTGGTGACGCTGTGTTAAACATTCCAGCAACTATGAAATAATATATAAAATATATTATTACCAACATGGCAATGAGCAAATAGTGAAAACATACCAACGATGACCAATATTTTTCCCAAGTCAAGTTTCCTCAAGGCTAACGCTAATAAATTGCCAAACAAGCAATGTGTCTGTTGTGGTTCAAATTCTTTCTTGGTTTTTCAAGCCTACATGTACTAATAGACCTTTTTGCAGATATGGCGGCCATTTTGATTTCTATTGTTTCAAATAGCTATTATGGGATGCCCAGGGGGCAAATACATTTTAATTATAAATTATGTCTTTTGAAACAATAGAAATCAAAATGGCCGCCGTATCTACAAAAAGGTCCATTCAAAGGTATTTTTGCACAGTTTATGAATATGCGGGAAAAGCAGATCTTAACAAGCGTTATGTGTTGAAATCCAGAAAGAAAATTGGGGGTCACAACATGTACACATTTTTCATAGATAATGAATTAACAATATTTGTAAAAAGTGTTCAAATACAAAGCAATGTATGGCGTTCTTTGCCAAACAGAAAAATGAAAAATGCATGGTTACCCCTAATTTGGATACCAAGAACACTTGCTACAGTAATTTTCTGGTTTCTCCACATAGTTTTGAACCATGCAAAAATATCCCAGAATTAGTACGAACCACCCACAGGAAACCTGTGTAAATCCAGATGAAAAGAACGTGTGCACAATAACAATAGTAGGCACCGTGCTTAATTTTGATTTTTCTTTGTGTAACATGAATTCATAATCTGAAACAAAAGAAAAATTTAAATATTGAACTGGCTTGAAGAATTTTAATCAGAGGAAAATTTCAACCACAACATATCCATCTTGAATAACCAGCAACATTGGTGTGCCTAATATTTTTTAATTCCTTTTTCTTGGCCAATTTATCGTAAAATTCAATTAAACCAACTAATCAACAATCAATTGCCCATTTAAATGCTGTTCAACTGTGAAAATCTGAACGCCACAACTGGAATGCTGCTAATTCAAAAAAGCTGGCATAGTGAACCCCGCTTCCCACCAAAAGGGCTCAAACACAGGGGTGGAAGAATGGTCAGGAACAATATTATGCTGCACTTAGCTAGAGAGAATGAAACATTAACTGAAAACAATGAAACCACAATGGTGAAAAAATGAAATCTTACCATTCTTGTGCTGTTGTGCTTTAGGTTCTTCAACTTCCACATTTTGTAACATCTCTAAATATCTCTCAGAGAGATACATAAAAACTGAAATAAAAAATGTGCCTGTTAAGAAGAAAGGAAGGGAAGAAAAAGGGAGGGAAGAATAGTGAGAAAGAAAGGATGCAAGAATAGGGAGAAAGGGAGGAAGAAAGGGAAGAAGGAAAAAAGGAACGGTGGAAAGAAAGGGAGGAAGAAAGGAAGGAAAGAAGGGAGGGAGGGGGGAAAGCAGGAATGAAGGAAAAAATAGGGAGGGAGAAAGGAAGGAAGGAAGAAAAGAAAGAAGGAAGGAAGGGAAGAGGGAAGAAAGGAAGGGTGGATGAAAGGGCAGATGAAAAGAAGGGAGGAAGGAAGGGAGGGAGGAGGGAAGGGAGGAAGAAAGGGAGGGAAGAATAGGAAAATAAGAAAGAAAGAAAGAAAGAAAGGAAGGAAGGAAGGAAAGAAGGGAGGGAGGAAGAAGAAGACTTCATTTAACAAAGGAAATAAATTTAAAGGGGCAGTGTCATGATAAATCTGCTGTTTTTATGTCAAAACTGGGTAAAAATCTGAATTAGTACTTAAGCTAACACATACAACATACCTGACAACACACTGTTAAGATATGAAATATAGCTATTACACAAAGAGCCATTCCTATTTAATTTTTGTCCACTTTCTGCAGACACCATCTCCAGCCTTTTTTTCAAGTTTCAATCCATTTACATCCTCTCCATGCATGGATACAACTCACAAACAATAGCTCCATTGCACTTCAATTGTTATTGGAAACAAAAATACAGCATTATTTTTTGGTCTTGATTAATGCAAACGTGTA
>NC_090879.1:25991977-26019477 GCF_036669935.1 Montipora foliosa
TTTCCTGTGGCCTGTTAATTTGTCTGTTTCTTCATCTAACGTGAATTTAGGTCGGACTTAGGTTGACTTGTTCATCTGGACAGACAAATCATCTTTGACAAACATGTCTTCCTAGACAGACAAATTTCTAACGACTAAGCTGTCTAAAAATATGTTCGTCCCAGTTTTACCTCAGACAATGTAGTTGTCTGAACGATTTGCTGTCTTCTAGAGTGAAAATAGGCAATGAAATTCTCCCAGTCCCATCATAAACAAAGAACCTCTTGGAGGCTGCAGTAATTAACTTAAGCAAGTACTTTGTCTTAATTCTTTTTCTTTCAAATCCAAAATAAAATGTAATACTTAGGTGTTATAACACAGAAACACATGTTACGTTGTGTTGTGCAACTTTGTATCACCTTTTCATTATTATCACCAAATTTTAAATTTTAACGTTCTCCAATATCGTAACATACATGTATATAAGAGAGAAAGGTCTGCACTAGATTAAATTAAATTGATGATGGTATGAGTCAGAGCTGGAAAAAAAACCCTGTCCGGTCGTCTGGGACAAGTAGATTTTCCCCTTGGGCAAGTAACTTTCTCTCCTCACTTGCCCCACGGGCAAGAGCCCAGGAAAGCCATTTGCCGACTAAATTTGTGACAATGATTTTGAGCAGAAAGGTTAAATTTTAGGCTCAAGGGTAATCAAGTGTTTTGATGAAGCTTGACGAAAATTACAATTGATAGCATTGTTTTGTTGATTGCGTGACAAGCGCTTATGGCTCAGAAGTAGTTGCCTAGCAAGTGATTAAAATCTGCCCCAATCAAATGTCTTTCCAAGATTAAGAATACATGTAGCTGTGTTGGGCACAAAAACGCTGTCTTTATTTCGCAAATTTTTGCGAGCATTTTTCAGTTTCTCTGTACAAAAGCAGTGCTCGAAATTTAGCGGTTGCCCGGTTGCCCGAGACAACTAAAACTTCATTCGGGCAACCAGATTTTAGGGAAAATAAAGGGCAGGTTGCCCGAGAAGAATTCGCCGGACAACCCAGGGAAAAAATTGAAGTACTTACATTACTGTGATGCCTAACAGAATAAAGAACAGAAGCTATAAACTTGAGACACGAAAATCGCCTTAAATGTGAGGTTTATCTTCTGATGCTGATAGATGGATCCACACAGGTAGGTTGTGATAATTAATTAATGCTGTTTTGATCGATTCAATCAGTAGTGTAGCAGCTTCCGTAATGTATAATTTGATTGGTTTGATACCCAAGCTGAAAACAAAGCAGTAATTAGCAGCTCTCATATTTAACCTGCTATTGTTTGGTATTGTAAACAGATTCTATTGTTTAAGTCTAAGTCATTGTTTCAATTGTTTAGTCTTTTGTTCTTGGGTTTGGGTATCGAGCCAATCAAATTATACGTTACGAGAGCTGCTACATGACTTGATTCAATAAGTCACGATAAGCTTGCTGTGTTGTCTTCAAACCCGGACCTCCTCGAAATGTTTTGGCGCACGCATATTTTGGTCTTTTCTGAGGCATTGTGGGATGAATGCTTTCAGATCTGTCAAGCGACGAATTATCTGAGGTAAGAGTAAGGTTAGCTTTATAAGAAAGGTCGTCATAAGTAGCCGTGCTAGCCAGCTTCAGCAAAATTTGCCAATGCATTAGCTACTAACCTTGGCAATTATTTAAATGAACAAGGATAATTAATAGCATTTCTTTCATCAATGGACTTATTTTGCCAGCATTTGCTGCATTTTTTCATCATTTTGTATGCCTCCAATGAACCATGAAGGCATTTCAATGAAACCATTTAGGGGTATTATTTGTCTGGTCAAATCCTACAACTAGGCAAAAATCATAGAAAATGTTAAGGGAAACCAAGTTCTCATCATGGCAACCAAAGTCACGGGCTTGGTTGTCCGGCATTTACCCTGAGGGCAACCTGGATTTATTCCTAATTTCGAGCACTGAAATTGTATGCAAAAAAGCTGCATATTTTGACTGTGAAAACGAAGCCAGCATTTTTAATGCTAAAAATCCAGCTAAATCTCTGTTTTCGGCAAACATACAAGTTTGCGAGTGATAACATACTTGGGCACTGCCGCGCGAAATAAAAGTATCATATTATCAAAAAGAAATGGATAACTGAGTCAACAAAATACTTTCAGAGTTTCTGGAAGATGACTTAAAATAGTTTTTTTTTTTTCAAATGAAGACGTTTTCCCTCGACTGAAACTATTTTTAATTCACCCAAATGAAAAAATATGCTCTTGCCGGCTACTCAAATTTGACACTGTTCCTGTGTCAAAATTGAAGTTAATTCTGCGTGTTATAAATTTCTCGTGCTTCTTTTCACAATGATTAATTGTGGAGCTAGACAAGATGCAGGTGAACATTCAAGGAGTAGAACACGATCTTCAAAGAATTGAAAAAATTGATTCAAGGCAGAATGAAGAAGTTAAAAGTTGTGGAAGTATTACAATATAATGGCATACACATGAAAGTGATCAGCACCAAGAGGACTACGGTCAAGCTGAGTTTATTACATTAAAACACGCCTGTAGTATCAAGGCTGTGCTCTAAGGAAAATTTCGGGGAGCCCTTCGTCCCAAGCATTTCAGCTGGGGTGCCCAGCCCTCCACGTTGGCCACCCAAATTAATTAATTATTTATTTATTTATTTAATTAATTATCTGAGATCAGCAATGCAGGAAGATCTTCATCCATCTCTCTCTCAACAAAACATTGCTGCTACTGCTCTGGTGATCGTCAAACTCTCTAGTGCAAGAAAAACCCGCAACCCCTCAAATTTTTCACGCCATACTTGAGAAAGACGAGAAAAGTGGCAATGCCACCAATGTTTTCAGGTTTAAAAGAGAAAAAGCAAAGATTGCGGCAGTTTTATGTAAAAACATTTGGGTCTAATATAGGTAAACGTTTTTACTGGTTAATTGGGTTAAAAATGAATTTTCAAAACGTGAATCAATGCCGCTTGATTCACGTGGAGCTTTTGTGGAAACTGCCGTGAAACAATTAAACCACCGCGACCCATTAGGTATCACTGTTTTTAGAGCAAGTCATCTTGATTTGGACGAAAATCATTGCTACAGGACAGAACTAAAGTATTGTTTTCTTATATTATCAGTAAAATGTTTTAATAGTGGAAGGAGCTTTTTGTGGATTCGGTCAAAGCGCCAGTCACAGCGTTATTTGTTTAGGGCACACAATGGTTTATCACGAACTAAAGACAACACCGGATTGCTCTGTTTCTAAAACAACAACAAATAACATATCTTTCCTTTTTTTCTTATTTCGTTATTTCATATACTGGGGAAATACAACAATAACCTAAATGTATTTTAGCCAAGCAGGCGCAGCCGCAAAAAATTGTAAAAATATTAAATTTGCATAAACTGTCACATATAAAACTGCGATTCCCGGGTTCATACAAAAGTAAATTACACCACTTGGCCGGTTGCGCTTTACCGCTGTCAGAGCAGAAGTAACAACTCTTTTTTTAAACTATAACCAAGAAATGCCAAACTCCACGTTCCAAATTTAATGTGTATTTTTTTGAGAAAGAATCGAAATTCGTGCGGCAGCCGGCCGTCACGTGAAAAGTCACAGATTATGTTACATGTGAAGTCATGTGGAATGGCCTTTGAACCGACTGTTTCATACGAAGAAAAAACATTTTCTGAGAGGTTTCGTAAACTGTAACCACCAACATATTAAAACTTTTAGCCGCGTTATCTGCCAGAAATACAATAAGCCACAGTGCCCGGCTGGGCGACCGGGTAGTTTTTCTCACTCGCCCGAAACCAAATGTTAGGCGCCTCAGGCGACCGGGCGCCGTTAGAGCACAGCCTTGAGTATGACTTCCATTTTTTCGTTCATGAATTATTAATGAGTTCCAAAACTTGGGTAAGCGGGGAAGTGCCCTGATGAAGCAGAATTTGAGAGTTACTTGCCCAGCGGGGAAGGTGGAATTAAAATATTCTTCGAGCCCTGAATTGAGTAATGCCGAAACATGTCTTACAGTGCGATGCGCCTTACCGTGGCCACCTAACAAAGTTTTTTAAAACTTATACGCCAATCAGTGTGTGCGAATTTGATTGACAGTCACCCCTAATTGCAAAGTTCGCACGGTTGTAATTTGAACACCATTGCATGGGTTGTTGAGTTGACGTACTTACACCTAGTTGTCAAATGTGAAAGTTTGTTGGGTGGCCACGGTAACGCACGTTGCACTGTAAAAGTTGGTTATGGTGTCTTAAATTTATTTTGATTTTGTCATTGGCCGTATTTATACAAGAGGACGTCTAAAACGTCCAGACGCATTAAACGTCTGGCCATAACTGCGACTAATATAAATACTGGACACACTTAACTTCGACGGCTTGAAATCAAATTCATGATTTTTGTTAAAAGATCCTGGGATTTAATCACAAAAGAGCTTATGTGTCCTTCATTGCTAAGTGCATCTCAGTTTAGTCCGTCTCGTCTTTATATTAGACGGCTTAGACGTCTGTTAACTTGAGACGTTTAATTCGTCTGACGTTTAATGCGTCCACCTTATTTCCCGTATTTATACTATTCGTCTAAGACGTCTAAGATGTCTTAGACGTCTTGGATGTTCTCTAGTATAAATACGGCCATTGTCACAAAGTTATGGAAATACAGAGAACACACTAATTACACATATTGAGTGTTTTGCAGAATTTGCTTGAAGCCAAACTTATGGGTAATGTGATCTCCTCTGACCATGAAGTCCTATACTGTAGTCAATTATTTGTCTCCGTCAAATGTCAACAAATCCTCCAAAAAGTCTACTTCTTATAATTGTTTTCAATAATTAAAAGACTTTAAATTTCTTAACAAGCTCGTGAAATATTCAGAGAGCTCTTTGGTTACCTTTAAACGGACAAGCTGTTTAAATCGACGCAGATGGAAATGAATCAAATAATAATTCGCCAAAAGCATTAGAGTGGAGACTACTTCATAGTACGTATGTGCGGGGATATGTGAAATTTTAATTGGGCGCTCTTCAAAATAGCTTGATACATCACAAAAGAGTACAACGATTGTCAAAGCACCCATTCAATTAATTTCAACGCAGTTCACGAAAAATTAAGAACTCTGTCAACAATGTACGAAAACACTCGTGGGCACACGTATCGTGTCAATAATCGTCGACGGTATTAAGGGGGGAATTCATCACGCAATGTGAAAAATCCGAGAAATGGCGAACTTTCCGGTGCTGTTGTCATAAAGTTATGGTTTGTTGATCTCAAACGGCGTAATGAACTTGACCATAAAAGATTTGTTAATTTATTTCATTTTCCTTTATATAAATTTGAAGAATAATTTTCTGGCTGCATATAAATCCACGAAATGAGATTACAAAGTGATATAATTTTCAATCGAGAATTTATTGTTTCAAAGAAAAAATGCAATTGTATTAACGTCAGGTGTTTCGAAAAATGGATTTGTAAAACTTAACAGACAATGAAAGCGCAAAATCTAAATGAGATAAATATACACCAAACTTTACAAGAATATGGGCATTTTTAAAATTGCTTCTATAAGGTTTCATATTTATTGATGTAAGCTGTAATCACTCCTTTCAGACCGTATCAAAACCTTACATGGGAAATTTGTTTTTAATTTGAATTTGTGTGCTTGTGTCTTGCATTGTAAGAGATAAACCATATACAAACCAGCGCCGGTTTAATATTACCTCGGTAGTAAGCCTTCGTTATGGCGTCGAATTCTTCTTGCCCCGCTGTATCCCACAACATGAGTCGAACATCTTCACTGCGCACACTGCAAAAGAACAAATTTTAGTTGATCTGAGGATAAAATTCGGGTTTAAGACACTGATGATCGATAATTTGAGCTCATAAACACTGCTTAAATATGCAGGAGAGAATTGAAATATCGCAAAATCACCAAGTGGCCTACTGATTAGGTATATATTAAAACACTCCTTCGCTTCATCAACCGGACTATTGTAGCATGGTTCCACTAACCTTATCTGTCGCTCTAAAAAGTCCACTCCTATCGTCTTCTTGTAGTCTTTTGTAAAAATGCCCTTGCAATATCTCTGAATCATACTGCTTTTACCCACGGCTCCATTCCCGACAACCACTACCTTTATCGCCACTTCCACGTCTTCCTCTTTCATAATGGCCCTACGAACAGATCTAAAGACGCCTTTTTAAATCCCAAACACTCGTTGGCAAGCAAAATTCTAAACGTCAGTTTTCCTTTTGTGCTTTCTGATCACAGCTGGAAATTAGTTCCCCTCGCAAAACATTCAGGGGAAGTCGCTGTCTCGATCGTTCTCAGCTGAATGCAAGGAAGTCGCTGCTCACGTTATGTGTGCGTTCTCCGATAAGATTTTGTTTTGGGAAGAATTCCTCTTGTTCTGTTTTGGAAAGAAGGTGTTGTAAGGGCCACGTAGAAGCAAACTTCCTGGCGGTATCTTCTTGGGAAAAAGAGGTGTGTTTACCGGTGTTCAGGTTGGATGTTTCTTGCACCTTTCGCCGAAGGAATTGTGGGTAATTTAGGCATGAAGTTGTTGTTATGGCAACAAAGCAACAAGGGAGCCCTGAAAACACTGACCCATATGGACCATTTATCACAAGCAACGTGATGGTTAGTGCTAAGCCTAAAGGTGCTGTTACACTGTGCAATTTCCATGCAAACCGTTGCGATACAAGCTGCAGGACAGATGTTACACTGCGCAATGCTTAACCGTTGCGGAAAGTAGAACTTAATTTTTCTTTCTGCAACGGTTTGCGCGACTGGTTTCGCAGTGTTTTTGGCCGTAGCAAGGTTATGTTACATCGGGCAAAGGTTGGTGCAACTTGTTTAGCAATGGCGCTGCGAGACAAGTTGCACGAAAAATTTGACAGTGTAACAGCGCCTTAAGACCCATTTTAAACGGCCTTAGTCGCCATTATTCACGTCCAAGCACCCAGGTTAGCATTTGATAAGTGTTGTGATGGCTGATTACTTCATGTAAGTGACGTGAAACCGGTTCAATTGCTGAATTTAGTCACATGTGGCCATGCGGACGAAAATAAAAAAGCTGCATGCAATGTAAGTAGATTATCAATTTAGTTCTTTCGATAGCACTCATTCCAAATAGTATTTTTTAGATTTAGTCTGTTTTAGGGTAGTCCATTTGGGTAGTCCGTCGGGGTAGTCCATGGACTGGGGGGTCAGTGTTTTCAACACTCCCATTGCAACAATCTTTCTCAACAAATTTCTCGCAAAATTTTTAAAAACTTAGGGGGAGGGGGTCGCACTAGAACGAACAACCTCGTTCCCAGGGTCTCTTTGTCGATGAGGAGAGAGACCCTGGTTGGGGCTGGTCACGTGGGTTTCCTTGACAAACATTTTCCCACTGAGGTAGAGTCTTCGTTGTATTTTGACCCGCAAGGGCTGGGCGAAAAAGTAATCATTCACAAGGTATTTTTTTCGATAAATAATCTTTACTTTACGGTGTAAGTTTTAAAAAGGTCAAAACAGCTGATGTTGTATTCCCACAGGAGATTCCACAAAAGCGGTTAAGCTATAAAATACAAGAGCGTTTGTGACCCATACGACCTTCAATGTCGGGCGACGATTGAAGTTCGCAAAAAAGAAGATTTCGTTACTAGCTAAAGTTGCTTCTGCAGAACATACACTATCATAAAAACTACACCACACACTACGTTTCCTTGATTAAATGTCTGTTTCATTTTACGGGCGCTAAAAATATACATCACAATTTGTGTTATAAATTAAACGATAAAGCCCGGTGTGCAGTTGCAAAATATATAACAGCGACAAAACTGTCTACTCACTGTACAAGTTTGCGACTTAGCGAATCACTTTGTTTACCGGAAACGAGTTTGTAGAACGAATTCTGTTTGTTTTACCAAAAATTATATAAACATTGAATCTTTTCCTAACACGACCCCTTCAGGCAAATTTTGAAAACTTGCTGCCTGACTAAACAGATCAGAGATACCGAATTGTATAGGTGGGGCAGGGCGATTTTTTCAAAATCGCTCAAAGTAAACAAACATCGTCAAGATTCGAAAGCGCGCGAAAACAGATTGAAAGTATTGTGGCGCGCAACATGGATGGTAGGTCTGGTCATTATGACGAGTTTCAAACGCCCTTTTTCCGATAAATAAGAGTTTCCGTGGGCCAGTCGGAAGAGCAGAACCTTCTCAGGCAGAATGCAGTTTCTAAAACGGGTATTCTGCCCAGTAGGCTGAAGTATTAAGTAAAAGATGGAAGGTGTTTCTTCCCATTCGGAACTGCGTTCGTGCTTTCGGAATAAATCCTCCGGAATAGTGTTATCATAGTGGTGTACTTTAAACCAAGATTCAGCAGGGCGAGGTATAAATGTCCAGTTGTATAGATGGGCTCTGATCATCCTTCGTCGTCGTATGCGCCTTCTTCTTTCTGCAAAGCGCAGAATAATTTCTTGCACTTCCGGCAAACCATGCAGATACAAAAGTATCAAAAGATTTTCGGTTTGATGTTGAAAATTCAGGTTCAAGTTATTTAAACAAGAGGCTATCGGTAGCCTACACTTTGTTCGATGGAAATTAAACCGATTTCCTTTCAATCAATGTATTTCAGGGATTTTTTATGTTACAATACCTTGGTCAATATCCAGTTCGATTCCGCAGTACGAAGTT
Organism: Montipora foliosa; assembly: GCF_036669935.1. Lineage (NCBI taxonomy): Eukaryota > Metazoa > Cnidaria > Anthozoa > Scleractinia > Acroporidae > Montipora > Montipora foliosa. The sequence goes on from NC_090879.1 coordinate 26,000,675, forward strand.
TAAAGTTCACATTCCGTGACCCAACAATATGGTTAAGTGCGACCGTGGAATAGTTGTTCACATTTAAGACTGTTGTTAAAGGTGTTGACTCCAAGTAACTAAATACAGCAAAAGTGCAGAGAGAGCCGCAATTTTCTTGGGTCGCATGTTCACGTTGTACAAAAGCGTTTTCACAGTGTTTACACAAGAATTCAACCTTGTCATGTAGCTACATGAGCGACCGCGGGACACAAACCACTGAAAACAAAATTGGCCGGTGCCCGACCGAAAAAAATATTGTCTCGAGTAGGACTCCCCTCTAGCTTTGTTGTGAGACTTGGGGTGGGTACAAAACAAAGACCAGTTTTGACGGGTTTCGTGGGTGCCCGAACACTCTTTCCGGTGCCCACAAAAATCACGAGCAGCAAAGATTGCAAAAGGGGAATAAGATATCTTGGTGGCCCAAATGAGGTACATTGTCTCGAGTATTTTTACAACTGGTTTTAACTCCAGAATATGGCGGGTTTAATTTCCGCAGAGAATGGAAAGTTACCTAGCCTAGGAGGGTTTCAATTCTACACACATCACTAGAAGTGAACAACTGATGCCATGCATGGCCTGTACGTCCCGGTTGCACTGGAAATAAATGGCAAGAAAGTGCTCTGAAAATGTAAAAAAGCTAGCGCACAAATAATGCTGGAATTTTTAAAAAAGTTCTCGAAAGTTAGAAATAGGACTCAAAGGTTGCTTAAGACTCTGAAACATTGTTCTTGAAGACAAAATGTTGCACTGACCTAGAGAAAAATACGAAGGAAGAGCTCAAATGTTGCCATAAATGAGAATGCTTGCTCAAATTAGGAGTCAAAGAGCAAAACTGGTTGATCGAGAATGCGCTCGAAATGTGCTTAAAAAGTGCCCAGCCCATTCCGCCACCTGTTTAAAATAACAAGGATCTTTAGATTCTAGAACGAGGACGAGAACGAGTCCGAGTTTTGACTGTTTGTTTTTAGGGAAAATACTAAGAAGATTTTTAACCCGTACGATTAATCTTACTCTTTGTTAGCAGCATAGGTTTCTCAGTTATTCTTATTGCTGTTACCTGGGCCTTTTTGCTGATCGAAAACTGCCAAAACTACTACCGTGTTGTAGACTTGTTTTGACACGATGACATTTTTGCAAAACCTTGTACTAAAATGACGACGGTAACACGTTTTTCCCGCCACTTTTGAACCCTGCGCTATAGGCCACTTTCGAAAATATCATAATACTCTTTGTTTGTCCCTCCACATTTTGCATAAGCATGCATTGTTTTTTATTTCTATTGGGACTATTTGAAGTCCCAACTAAAACTGGAATTCGAAATAATGCCTATGCGAAATTTGGAGGGACAAACAAAGAGTATTATGATATTTTCGAAAATGGCTTATTGTATTGGGGTCGATCGTTTCCCAGTGTTGAATTTGTGTTCTGAGCCAATCACTGACAGAGCTTTTGTATAAGCTTAGGCTCTGTCAACCTCGTCCCCAGGGTCTCTCCTCTTTCCTTCCTGGGGACGAGGTTGAGGTTTTGTGCAAACGAACGCAGCATTGTTGGCCAACATTGTTCCAACATTGTTGCGTGTTACATGTTGCGTCCGTTTGCACACCCTGCTGCACGTTGTTGCGTGTTTTTGTTATTTGTTGCACGAAGTTTGAAACTGGTTAACTTTTTGAGCTAACAACTTCCAACATTTCTTTTGTGTTGGATCCCTTTGCACAGCTCTTAGCTCTTCCAACATTCGGGAGCTTAAGCAACGACAACGGCGACGGCAGCGAGAACGTCACGAATTTGCATATTTAGTAGGTAAAAACAATAGCTTTGCACACCCTACACGTGCGTTTTTCACTTTTGTCCATTTCTTTGCCGTCGTCAGCAAAACTACAACGTGAAACAGCCAAGTTTTTGGTTTTATGAAGAACGTCAGCACTTGAGGATAAATTTTCATTTTCTCTCCTAAAATGGAGTGCCGTTTCGACTGGTGTCATCTTTGAGGAAATACCACACCCTTCTCATATTAAAAACGTTGAAATAGTCACGAAGCGATTAAAATAACGCAAATTTATATTTTGAGATGACGTTCTCGTTGCCGTCGCCGTTGTCGTTGGGGCCACGCACGCGCATTAGATATGGTCTCCATGGAGTTTACAACGCATTAACATATTGAAACATAGTTAATAGAGGGGAATGGTTTGGAAGCTGGGCAAACATCAAAGGGGCAAACAAAGATGCCAAGATTTAGGTTGGAAAGTCCACGACCGTGCACAATCTTTTGTTTTGCGCTCATACACTACGCATGAATTACGTAATCAACACGTTTCTATTGGTTAGTTCGCCAGTACGGAGTAAACAACTATCGTGTTTTGTGCACGGTCAAGGCCAAAAGAGAGAACAAAAACCTACAACAAAGAAACTTCTCGCGTTTCATAACCATACACCTTATTCCAAAATGGCCTCCATTTAAATATTCTTTTGTTTTTATTCAAATTAGCCCGTGATCAAAGGGGGTTCTTAAGGTTCTTAAGGGGGTTCTTAAGCTTAAAATTCAAAAGAATATTTTATCTTGAACGAGGCAACAAGGGCCAATATCACGGTATGCGCATAAATCAGCGGCCATTTTGGAATAAGGTGTATTCTCCTCTATTAAAAATGGTTGAAAACAAGATGGCAGCCGAATTTTGCAAGTTCGCAAAGTCTTATGGTTCGTATCCTTCGCGTTGTTACATTGTCGGGTGTATTTGCATCCCTTCCCACACCAGTGCTAACGCCATCCGACCTCGGCCGAACCAACAACTCCCAACATGCGTCCGTTTGCACGGAGACTTGGTACTAACTTCCTTTTCAAGGAGTTGTCGTTGGCATGTTTGAATGTGAACATGTAGTTTGTCATCCAAGAAGTTAATGCAAATCAAATAACATATATAAATTTTTGCTTTTTTGCCCGTGGAAGTCAAACAGACAGGGATTTGCGATCGAGTTGGTAGTGATGAAAAATGGTTTGGGGAAAACATCGTCGAGATCGGTGGCTGACGTCGATGTTAACGCTTTTCGACAGCGAGAAAATATTTAATAATAAAACCTTTGACGTACTTTGCTAAAACATCTTCCGATCAAAATGTTAAAGAAAATTGACAAGAAAAGTTGTTTAATTCAAAAACGTGGACATCTCCATCAAACTATTGATCTTTGTGTATTTCGCTTTGCGAAGCTGAATTTGAATTTAAAATCATGTCTTAAACGAAAAGCAAGTTTAATTGACCGGATGAAGAGTCTGTCTTACAGGGATTAATTTGAACGCATACATCAGATATTTGCATAGAGCGACGATACTACAAGAAAAATAGTACCACTTAATTTTAAAACTGTGGCATTCAACCACGACTTTTGAATATACTTTAAAAACCTGGGGTTTAAAACAAAGAACGCATAAAGTACAAGCGAGAAAAACACTGGGACGAGAAAAAATAAAGATATTTAATTGTTATGTGTGAAATCTGTCCCCAAGGGTACAGAGAAAACGAAAGCACAGTTTTTTGAAATGAGAAGCAAAACATCACTCCAGGCCAGATCAGTTCATGACCGGTCAATTTTTTTTTCAAACTAATTTAAAAGATTTCATGCTTAAAATGTGACGATTACTGACTTGTGTAGTGTCTGAGAATCATATCAATTCATGAAAAATCAAAGACAAAACTCATTTCAAAAATTTATTGTCAAACATTTTTAGCTCGAAATCTAAAACATCCAAAGCACTCCTCGTATTATTGAAACAAATTTGATTCCCTCCAGCGATAAAATATTTATAAATGTCAATTTTGTCTTGTAGCCAATGAAATGGTGGGAAAGAAAGATTCTTGTGAAAGAGCTTTGAATTTGTAATGAGAAACCACGCCGACACTCGCCCACTGAACGTGAAAAATTTCAAATTCTCACCTTCGTGCTGGAAAAATAAGCCTAGTCGGACATAAAGAACGTGTTATGTTTCGTCAAAAAGACGACATGTTACTGTCCGACGTTCTCAAATGTTTCAGAGCGCCTCTAAGCGAGGAGCAAGCCTTGGCTGTGTGTTACCAAAGCGCTAAAGAGTTGATCGCTATTCACAAGGAAAGTTTCGGGGCTTTAAGAAGGCAAAAAATTGACATTGAATTGACTACCATTGAGCTGCGAAAAGATGGCAGTGTTTTCTTCACGAGTATAAACGAATCCAGTTCGGTTCAAGCGGAGTCTGCTGTGCTTTTCGACTTGGGGCGAGTTGTCTACGAGTGCTTGGATTACGGAATGGAGCCTTTGGTTGAAAGACAACTAGAGGAAGGTTTAGAAAGTCTTATTTTCGACATGACAAAATGCGAACAAGGAGATGAAGAAATATCGCTGCCCGACAACTTCGACTCTCTGGGAACCTCTCGTGAATGTGTTCCATCGAAAGGAGAAAGAAAAATCACCGACAATGATCAAGAGATTATTAGAGTAGATATCACGCTGGAAGCTGTTCTGAATCGCTGCGCGAGCCACCTGCCCACGGAGATTTCAAATGCTGATGATCATTTTCGAGCCGTTTCCAGAGCACTTGCCAACGAAGCTGTGGACCTCTCCACATTTCTTCAACAGCTTTGTAATGGGCAAGCCCTCGTCGCTCAAACATGGGGTCGGGGCGTTGGGCCGACAAATTGGGCATTTTTACAAAGTTTGCAAGCGGCAGAATGGGCCCAGTTATGGCTGCAAGTGATGAGAGAGCTTCGACAAGGGGTCTGCTTGCGACATGTTGATCAAACAAAATTCCCGCCTTCTACATACGAGCTCTCACCGTATGAGATCCTTCTGAAGGATATTCAGCACAAACGATACACTCTGAATCATGTCAATATCACAGCTCAAGTGAAAAAAGATGCGCACGATGTTATCTTGGAATTCATTCGCTCACGACCTCCGCTAACAAAGGCGAGCCTTCGTAAAGTGAAGCAATTCCCGAAGGGAAGCCCGAGTCCGCACGATACATTATTGAGTGAGATCCGATCACCACCGAAGCTGAAACCAACGCCACGGCCAGTCTTGAAAAGCGTCAGAGAGATTTACTTTGAAGAAAAGACTGGCGTTGCCATTAGCGACCCAAACTTTACGCCTACAAAACGTAAATGTTTGAAACCAGCGATCAAATTAACGGAGTTGATCAATCGTTGGGATTCTTCCTCCACCGTTGAAATCGATATTTCTCCGAGCATCAGCCGATCGGGAACCCCTCAGATTACGAGCTCGGATGAAGACGAGAACAACAACAATTACAGCCCGTTCAGTGAACACGAAGAGAGTTCAGAAAACGTCAGAAAGGCGAGCAACTCGAGCGATTCGAGCTACTTTTCCCTTGGCGAATTAACTTGCATCCAAAACACAAACTTTGACTGGTTTGACATCATGAATGATGTTCACTGTGATCCAGTTTTTCCACCATCTCTTGCAGAAAGTATCCGTTCCATCGCCATAACCTCCAAAATCTATATGACGATGAAGGAAGTCAAACACATACGCCGTACGTTAGCCATGTTAGAATTAGAGGCTTTGGACCCGGAAGAAAGACTCTTCAAAGAACTAACCAATGGGAGGCTGTGCTTTTGCTGTCGAGCCAGAAAATTCTCCTTATTTGGAAAGTGGTCGCGTGTGTGCGAGATCTGCGAGTGCAAGATCTGCTGTTCTTGTATGCATGAAATGGACAGTTCTTCCAGTCATATATTCCAGGAAGAAATACATGCGGGCGGGAATCGGAGGGATTCTGGCATCGATGACATGTCATGGCCATTTTTGGGTTTTCTGAATCTTGGAGGAGAGTCAGAGGACAACAAAATGCACAAAATTTGCTTGGCCTGCAAGAGATTTATTGTTATGCACTGCTGAAACGTTATAGCAGATTAGTTAACTCACTTTTAAGCTTGGTCAAAAAAAAAAAGTATCTTTCTATGGTTTAAATTAGAGTGAAAATTTAGGGTTGCCGTAATGATTACTGCTTAATTTAAACTGAAGGACTGGCTTATCTGTGAATGTCGAATAGAAAATCGCACATAATATTCAATATCGAAAAAAGACTTGCGCCTTGCGATTATTTGGTGTATCTTCAGAACTTTGGTGAGACGTTTTTCTTCTTTTTTTTTTCGTATGGCATTAGACGTTTCCCCACCATTTGCGTTCAATTTTAATGCCAAGATTTTTTCGCGTGCGTACGAACTTTGAAATGTGGGGTTGTTTACATTTTGCCGTTGTGCTGCCTGATTTTGGAAATCAATACCACTTTTTGCTATCGGACTGCTTAAAACAACAGCTGTGTTTGCGCGTTAACTCACTGCTTTATCCTTCTTGATAAGACATGCAATCTTGGAAGTTAGCTAACGACTAAAGGCCAGAATGCATTCATTGTGATAAGACTGAAATACTCCAATAAAGCTTCAGCGAAATAACAATTCGCAAGGGCAAAAATGATGAGTCTTTCCTGACTTTCTGCTGAACATAATGATATATGAACATAAATTTGAGTCTTCTTAATGGTCGCGAGAAGAGAACTGGGGCGGAACCCACGTGATACGAAAGCCTATGTTTGCAACCACATTTGTTCCACATAAAAGCACTTTTCGGAGAAAACAAATGGATTTCTGAGCAGGGGAGCGGACTGGCGCATTGGTGAGAGTTCTCGTATCATCTATGTGGCCCGGGATCGATTGTCGGATTCGACCTCTTATGTGGGTTCAGTTCGTTGGTTTTCTACATTGTTCCGAGAGGTTTTTGACCGGGTACTCCGGTTTTCCTCTCGCCTCAAAAACCAACATTTGATTTGTCCTGATTTCAGTTGATTTGTAGTCTCCCCAATTAGTAGAGCACTCGTGCTCGTCTAAAGGCGCTTTCCATTTGACAGAACTGACCGGCCAGACCAGGCATTTGGAAGCATAAACTCTACAACGCCTTCAAATTAACATTCTTCGAGGAGGATATACTCTCCTCCGGAAGAATGCGAGGGATTATCATACAATCGGTCCTTCAAATTGTTGCATTTTCTTGGCAAACTGATTGGTCTGGCCGGCCAGTTTTGACAAAAGGAAAACGCTTTATGAAGACAACCTTGTTCACTGTATTTAAACTAAAATTCAAAACGAGCATTTTCCAGCAAATATTTATAACTGCGTCATTAATTAGTAGCTTTGTGCCTTTGCTCTTGATTTGTTTGTTCCCTCTAGTTGAGTTTGTGAAAGAGGTAATCTACATCCGTGCAATATTTCTTTCTCTTGCTCCTTGTAATTAACTAGACTGAAAATGGCTTCTTCATTCTTGAACCCCTTAAGCCCCGAGGGGGCCCTCACTGACCAGTAATCTGGAACCGCCCGGCGTTAGACAGAGTAAAATCTATAAGTGGTAATCAATGGGAGTTAATTAACAATTATTCCACGAGGGCGTGATGGATATGAGAGGGCTAGAGGATAGTTAGCCAACGAGGCGCGTAGCACCGAGTTGGCTATTCTTGGGTTTCACACGACGTCACGGCCGCCATGTTGGTGTCCCCAAACAATGAAATGACGGCCATGTTGGTGTCCCGATCCAATCCTCCGGGAATTGAAAGCTATTATTATGCTAACGTATTCTTTTGTTTTCGTTGAAAAACATGGCTGTTGATCACGTGAGTGAAACCCAAGAATAATCATCTCATATCCAACAAGCACGAGTGGAATAATTGTTTAATTAAAAACGCCCCCAATATATTAGACAAATCTTCCCGACTTTATTTTGTATGAAGAAACCGGATGTTACAATACACCGATAATTTGTAAATTTTCTCAACTTGCATTGTTTTCCTTCGCCTTATTAACTAACACAGATGCTTAAATTGTCAAAATAAAGTTTTCAAGTTGCTACTTTGAAATATTTTCATGCTATTCTTTGTGGCTGTCTTTGTGCTGTCTGGTGTTGTATTTTGTAACAGTTCAAGTACTTCTTTTTCATTTAACTCCGGTGCGAAGCGATTTTCGCCGGTCGCCATTGTTTAGCTTTATTACTGATGCATTCCTTGACCATATTAGGTACAGCAAGTATATGACCTGATAGCCCTTGTCCGGAGCCAATGAAAATGCTTGAAATCTGATATCCGTTGGATTTCACTCACGTGACTAACAGTCATGTACGAAGACAAAAGAAAACGTTTGCATAACATAGGAGTTCAATTCCCGAAGGATCGGGTCGGGGCACCAACATGGCCGCTTTTTCTTTGTTTGGGAACATCAACATGGGGGCCGTGATGTCATGTGAAAACCGAAAATACCCTAGCCTCCTACGCAGAAGTTCTCAGGGTTCCGCTCGCGTTCCTTCCCCACGAACGTTCGCTGAAGAGGAACGCGTGACGGAAGCCCTAAGAACATCTCCGTGGGAGGCTAAATATATCCTTCGTATTTTTGAAGACTTTTTTTCATTGATGTTGTTGTACTTTTCGGGGTGGATTAAAGTAGTGTAGTAGTTGTTGTTGTTGTTGCTAAAACGTATGTCAGATGAGCGGCCAAGAATTCTGAATTGACAAGGAAAAACTGTTGCACGGTGATGTCTTGAGTAGGATTTTTCAAATTGGGGGTCACACTGTGTCAAACAGAGGGTACTCACCAGATTGTCACGTTAGTTGTCGTAGGTTGCTTCTTTAACAAAAAGCTTACTAAAGGGGACTAACCCCCCCCCCCCCCCCCCTCCTCCTCCCGCTTCGCCCTTGGTTTCAATACCGATCCTTTTCCACCTATAAAAACATTTTGGACGACAAGCCAAAACTTTGAGCCTACAATCTCGGTCATAAATAGTTATAACACTTCGCTTGAACAGCAAGTGAAGCGCATCAAAGCTGTTAATAACGTACCCCTCCCCCTCCCTCCCGTCAATGTTGCATTTACCGGTTGGTTTTTGCACTCCAACCCATAAACATCAACATTGAAGGGGAAGAGGGGGAAAATTGCCGTATGTGTCACAACATTTGTGACCGAGATTGTATCTCTCATAACCTGAAAAGAGCAAACGCGTGCAAATAAAGCAAATGAAGATTAAATTAAACTGAAATGAAAAGCTATCTTAGTGAGTAACATTCTAGACAAGGTTAGCGAGAGGGGTGAGACAACTGCTTCATATAAAAAGTAAAAAAAACCACATGATCCCAAATACAGGTACAGATAAGGTTCTCCTGTATTAGAAAAGTCATTTTAATGTGACAACAACCTTCAGAAAAGAATAGCTACATGTAAGCTAAGCAGTCCTGAAGTACGCGTGCTTTGACAATAAAATCGTCTGCCATCAAAAAGACAAGATGGCATCTATATGTTATTGTCGTAACGACTTTCATAACAATTATTCCTACTACAGTGAAAGAGACAATTCAGACTATTCAAAGAGGTGATTGCATTTTGTCACATCTCTAAGTCTTGTAAACAATGAGCGGTCGTGTTCAAAGATTAAAAGTACTTTACTGTTCTTTTCAGTACTTTAATGTTGTTGTAATCGCATCTATGTTCCTTCTTCCCAGAAACCCATAAGGGTTGAAACGTGTAACGGCACCTTGTGTGCTGGGAAACAAGCTTCTGAATATTCAATTTGCTAAGTACCATATTTGGAACAACAAGAGCGAGGAGTTTCCAAATATGGTACTTAGCACTGAAACATTCAACCAATCAGTTCGCACTGAATATTCGGAAGCTGTGAACGCGCGTTACACGTTTCAACCCTTACGGGTTTCTGTTCTTTCTTCATGATGTTACCTTATATTTTTCTTACGTTATGATCTGTATACTTTTTTTTTGTGATAATTTTTGTACTACTGATAAGTTTCTTCGTTTATTTTTCCCCGGTTATTATTTGTGTACTTGTGTTTGCAGCAACTTTACTTTAATTGCATTTGTCATTAGTAATTAAACGGAATATAATGAAATGTCTGTAAATTAGTATGTTGATTTATTTTTGCTCCTACCCAACTCGATTAGCTATGCTGTTTTTTTGGGTGGGACTTGTATTATTTAATCCTAATGTGAAGTGTTGTAATTATGTTATTATACATTGGTGTCACAAGCTCGATTTTGATTGGCTATAAGCACGCAGCTAATTCTTGCTTGCTCTGTTTCTCTTACGTCATACCTACAGACAATAGATTTTATATATGTAGAATTGACGTCATACCTACAGACAATAGTTTTATGCATGCAGAAGTGACGTCACCTAACACACTAACCAGCAGTTTGATCAGTTTTGTCATGGCGGAGCCCAGCTCAGGAATATGCATAATTGCTGGTTTTCACTCACGTGATCAACAACCATGTTTTTCAACGAAAACAAAAGGAAGCGTTTGCATAATAATAGAGTTAAATTCCCGGAGGATTTGGTCGGGGCACCAACATGGCCGCCTTTTCTTTGTTTTGGGCACCAACATGGCGGTCGTGACGTCATGTGAAAACCGAGAATAAAACAATTATTGAATTCGGTTTTCGCATGTTAGCGATAATTATCAAGGCCTCAGTTTGTGTTATCCGCCTCAGCCTTCGGCTTCAGCAGATAACACAAACTTTGGCCTTGATAATTATCGCTAACATGTTCAACCTCATCCAATAATTGTTAATTATTGTTTTTTTGTTCTTTTTGTTAAAGTAGCTTGTACTGTCATCTTGATATCCTGCACAGTGCAAGTGTGCTAGCGCTGTATAGACTTGTCACTGTTCCACTAGTACAATTCTGACTACCACTACTACCACTAATCTGTACTGGCCAGTAGTTTGAATCCCTCTAAAGCGATCACTTCATTGCTGGCGAGCCTTAGCGAGGCAGCAGCCTATTCTTGATATTAGCGAAAAAATTTTGTGGGATGTAAGATCGGAAGCATGCACAGGCGATTGTGGTGGTATCATGTCTATCATCCGGGGTATTGATACCCGAGATGACGTCACGTGCACAAATCATTCACAATATTCTTTGCCCATTGAAGCGATAAATTTGATCGTTGAGTCAAAATGTTTGCCCGTTGAGGCAAATAATTCGGCAGGTATTTTTTGCAAGTTGCAGGTTGCAGGTTGAAATTAAATTATAACTGGATATACTTACCATGACTGTTACATGAATAGCTAACCTTAGGCCTAAAAACGTTTTTGAGGCCTAATTAGGCCTAAGGTTAGCTATTCATGTAACAGTCACGGTAAGTATATCCAGTTATAATTAATTTTCAACCTGCAACCTGCAAAAATAACTTCCGAGGCAGAACAAAAGCTTGCAACCACAAATGTCCCAGATGCAAAATGTAAGTGGAATTCACCCGTTGAGACCACCGAGATGGTTAAGTCCAATTGTTTATCAACCATTCAGGGCAAAGAAAAGTTGTCGAACATGGTATTAAATTGTTGTTGTATGACTGACGATGAACTTTCATCAGAATGTGTTGAGATTCACAGCTTAAAATATGGAAAGCGCTAACAGGGTATGGTGAATGCAGATGAATACTCGTCCTTGTGTTTAGCCTTGATGAATACTTTCTCTACTTACAAAACATGCAATTGCCATTCTTAAAATGTTACTTTGGCTATTCTCTGTGAATCAAATTGCTCGTTTTATACTTTTGACCCCCATGCTTAAAACTCTGATGGTTCAGTAAACAAACTATGGTGTTTTAACAGACATTCATGTTACCTCGTTGTTTAATTTGCAGTTATAGTTACTACATCATGTACAGTATGGTTTTCGTGGTCCGCGAGAAAAAAGGATAAACTTGAATATCTTACCTGAATCAAAAAGCCACAAACTGAAATTTTCCATGAAGATAGCTTTTTCGTTTCTTGCGATAACATTAAATTGGCAAGTTCCAAACTGAAATATTTCTCTTGTAATTTGAAAAAGGGTGAACATAATCGCGAGCCCTTCGTCCGCGAATTTGGTCCTTGGTCCGCGAGTCATGTAAGCAGCCCAAAAAAAATACCTTTGAATCCCGATAATTTCTGTACGAACATGAAAATTTATTTATTCTTTATTATCCTTGATATATGTCAGCTACAGTCGTATTGGATGTCATTGCGAGTATAGAATCTGCTTTTATTTTCAGTTGAACGTCTCGCAACACAAGTTCCAATTCATTATAACACCGTGTTGGTATTCTAGACATACAAAAGAAGGTAACCCGTTCGTAAACATGTACAAACAAGATTTTGAAAATATTCAGTTAAAGCAAAGACCTTTTCCATTTATCGAAGGTTTTCTTTATCTTCTTCGCGAGACTTAAGTTCTCTGGGGTCATAAGTAGTATAAGTCGCGGACCAAGGACCCCTATGCGAAAATTGTTGATATGTTTCAAGAATCGATAAAACAAAAGTTTAAAACTCTGCTGCAAATTCGTTTCCAACCGCAGAAATTTTAGTTTATCTGTAAATCTCTTCTGCAAAAAGACATGTGTTCCCGTTCCGTTTTATCTTTACACAAGCCAAGTAAACATGACCATGTAAGTTACGGAGCCGCAAAAGTAGAGACTCTCTAAAAAGACAAATTAACACACCTGTCAACAAACTTGAATTCCGCACAATCACCAATGGCAGGAAAGCCGAAATGGCGTCATGTGAAAGAAGAATAATCAAGAAATCATTGGGCAGATTTGTTTTTGGTGGTACTTTAGTTAACGAGGAAATATAACATCATGTTCGAAAAAGTCGCGGACCAAGGACACCATACAGTACTTTACTCATCGCACTTAAAGTTGCACTTACGTTGCAGTTATGGTTAATAGGCCTTATCACGGTTTTGACCGCCATTTTGAGGGGTAGGCAAAGCGTAAAGAATTTGTAGTGTTTATATGGGGATCCGATGTCAAATAACTTTCGTTAAACGCTAGTTCTGAAAAATTTATGAATTGAGAACTGAAGGTACAGGGCAAAAGATTATACAGACCAAATTTTAGGCACTAACTTTTTACAGAAGTTGCCCGGCAGCGTTTTCAGTTTTTCCATATATTTGTCTGTAATTGTTTCCCGCGAATTTTCAGTAACAATTAAAGACAAAAGTATGGAAATATCGAAAACGCTACACAAAGCCTCAGTTTAGATTTAATTTATCCTTTGCCGCGCGTCAAATGATTGTGAAGTCAAAGGTGTCACGCTTTGACTCCACCTTTTTCCATATGGTCAAAGTAGTTAAGCGCCGTTTGCACGAGCACTTTTTATGAGAAGATTTTTATTTGCTCGTGTATACGAGGAAATTTGGCCAATTTGTATGTGAAAAGCTGGCATGTTAGCTTTCATGTGACAAATAAAAGTTGTCAAATACGAAAAATTGCTCGTGTAGACGACTCGTCACATAGAATGTGGCAAATTCCTGCCTCTCAGTGAGCGCCAGTGGCGAACGACCAGACAACTTCGCCTTCCTTCTGTTTTATCTCTGCTGCCCAAAGGCATTGCTGACCCACTTAACTGCGAATTGTCAACAATTATTTGTTGTGCTATCTACTCGATAACATTTATTTGCCACATAAAATTGTCACATAAAAATTGCTCGTGTAAACGGGGCTTAAGGGTATACATTTGTTTGACGGGCATCAATGGTGAAGTCAACGCTGATGCCATGCATATTCAACTTAAAAGGTTACCTTCGACAAAGATTAAAAGGGCAGCACCCGCGTGTCACCTCCATCTCTTTTGTTTGTTCCTTCAAGAAAGCTATTTGCTCTCCATTTACTTTTACCTCTTGATTCAACGTTTTCAATTTTGACAGCTCGCCGTTGTTGAACTCGTTCAACAATTTTGCGTAGCTGCAGAACTTTCCCATATATTCCCTGCATTTCGTAACAGTGAACGCTGCTGTTCCTATCATTCCTGCCACTCCAGACACTCCTGCCACTGCCACTCCTGCCACTCCTGCAACTCCTGCCACTCCTCCGACTCCTATCAAAGGTGCCACTGTTTTACACGCAACTGTTGTACCAATCGCAGCTATGCCACATGCTGTTACTAAATTTGAAAAAAAGAACTTTTTTTTATATCTATTTATATTTTTTGTTATAGTGAGATTACGAAAATATCTGGGAAATCGATCAAAGTAAATCAACAAAAAAATAATAATAATAAAGAGAAACTCAGGCGTGATCTTTGGTTTATATGATCATGTGAGCTATGAGTTACAAATGTCACTTCCCTAAATTAGGCGATACGGATTATTCAAAAAGAAATGCGACACCACTGAAGCGTCTCAAACTTTTTAGCTGAACCTGAAAAGTGCTCCATTGATTGGGGGGTCCGCAAATAAAACAAAACCACATGAAATTAAAGCACATAAAATTTTGATAGGACTATGAGGAGGAAAACCTCTCGGTGCAGACTAGAGAGCCAGGAAACCCACATATGACAAGGAGTCGGGGATCGAACTCGGCCCTATGTCTGTTGAGTTTGGTGGTCCCTACTCTGTTTGGCCCGAGAGGGTTTTCGGTCTGACGAAAGGCTAAAGCTCGAAACGTCAGCTTGCAAATCATGCCTCTCACCTTTATCGACCGGTAGATTTTCGTGTCTCAGTCCTCTCTGACGCAGTGCCACAGTTTCTTTAACTAAACCTATTCATATTTTCTCTGGGTACTTCAATTTTCCCCTCTCATTAGAAGGTAACTTTCATTAGTTCTATAATTAAATGCCCTATGATTTTATTATTACCAGGAGTTACTGGTAGCAAGTGAAGTGCTGGGAGGGGACCTTCCCATTTTTCACGACAGAAGTTCTCTGAGCTTAACCCCTGTCGGGTGGGGTTGGTATCGGGGTGGGAGACCATCGATGTAAAGTGTACAACACGTGATTGCCTTTCGTAGACGCCGTATGCATCGCAATGCCTTTAGTCAATCGGAATACTCATATTTAACGGAATCCTGACTATTCATCACTATAGGAGACATAAATCTAGTAGTAATCATTGATTATGAAGTGAGGTCGTTGGGAGCTAAGGTTCGCAGCACTTATTATCGTTATTATTATTATTATTATTATTATTATTATTATTATTATTATTATTATTATTATTATTATTATTATTATTATTATTATTATTATTATTACCAATACCACTTACCTCCCCCCAACGCCAACCCCGCAGCTCCAGCACCATACATCAATAAAATGGCATGTGTCGCCTTTTTTGCTTCTTCCATTGCTGTTTGCGCTTCCGTGACGCGCATTTTGCAAACACGAAGATCCTTATTTATCTCTTCTTTTGTGAAGTTAATCCTTTCTAACTTTTTCTTGGTCATGCGACGTCCAAGGTTGCTCTTTATGAACTAAAGTAAGAGTAATTGAAAAAAAAAATGCGAGATCGAATAATTTATAAATCGATAACTCGTTCGTAACTTGATCAACAGGTCGGCTCAGTTGCTTGAGCATCTGATTTCCGTGAGGAAGGTTGCAGGATCGCACCCCGGTCGGACCACCGTTGGGTCTCACATTAACTGAGATGGTGCCTTTGTTATTTCATCTGCGAAGGAATAGATGGTGTCGGTCAAATCCGGGCTCGGGTTGAATCTGTTTATAGCTAGGTTAAATTGGTGATCCTCATTTTACCTAGGTTGAATATGCACTCTGCCTAGTTTAAAGCAGCTAAAAAAAAAAAGGATTGAAAATACCTACACCTTCCCTCACGCTCTGTCTTACGTATCTTAACACATATTGTTTTTTGTTTCCTATCCTGTTATCGGTTCTGTATTTATACACTTATTCATTCAGTCTCAACATGACAACGTAGTAAGGAACAAAGAACTGTACTATGCACTTGCCGGTATTCGAACTCGAACCCTCAAGATCCATGGTCCTGTGTCTTCATCACTACACTACAAGGACGAACATGCTCAACCCGCCACAGGTCTTTTTATTATATTTACTTTCCTATAATAAGTCACTTAATATCCATGTATAATAACTAAAACCAATCCTAACTTTACCCTAATTTTTCTATAGGCTTAATTTAGGCTCCAAAAAAATTTCTTCAATTCACCTGAGTGCATATTCAGCCTAGGCAAAATGAGGAACACCAATTTAGCCTAGGCAAAAACGGATTCAACCCGCAACATAGACGTTTCTTCGCAGATTAAATAACAAAGTCTTCTCGAATAAGCACCATAAACACTACTAGGCCAGTCTAAACACCTTAATGTTAACATTTTGCGACCAGGCGTTAAAAACTCCACACAACGTTCGGAATGGGGCATGGAGGTCCCGTTTTATGGTCTGTTATCTTGAAAAGCCCACTATCACTGGTGCTTTGCTCTCTTATATGACCCGCACACCCTAAAAGCCAGGGTAGTTCGGGAAAAACGCTTGAGTCTAAAATCCCAGACAAATAATAGTTAAACTCTTACATCTATTTGAAAAAAGCTAAATGCGATATAGACCCCTTGCAGTAATTCCCAATCTGAAGGACAAAATAATGGTTGTTCTGTCCCCTGAGAGAAACAAACCTTTCAAATGCAAAACAATCTTATTGTTTTGTTCTCCAAATTGGGAATTCATCCATTCATCAATGTGGAAATTTAACATTTGCCGATACTCTTGACATAAAGAAATGAAAATTTTGTAGGAAAATTAAACATTTTTTAGGAAAGATTTGCTATCTAATCTATCTTACGGTGCTTACTTACCTTTACCAAACTCCTTTGATTAAACCACATTTTCGTGTTTCGCCGTCAATCATAACCATTACAATTTTCTCAAATATGATTGGTGCATTAACTACTTTATTATTCACTAATTATTGTGTAGGGTTGAAATCGGACAGTGAAATCGGACAGTTAGTTGGCTGTAATCGGATACCTGAAATCGGACAGTTACATTAGCCAATCAATTAAGTGCACTCAGCTTAATCCACCAATCACAGAATATATCACTATACCCATAGCAACAGCAACTTACTCTACCAAACTGGAGATTTTCCAAAATGGACAAATTTGTAACATTAGACAGTGAAAAGGGAATGCGTTCATTTTGTTTTCTCGGAAATTGTAATGGTCATGATTAATTGGTAACAGGACTGAGTGGAGTCCAATTCGGTCTGTAATCATTCTCGTGATTAAACAAATCGAACTCCCGCTACGCGGTCGTCCGATTTTGTTAATCACTCGTATGATTACAGACCGAATTGGACTCCACCCAGTCGTATTACCATAATCGCAGTCCTATTACTATTATCGCAGATTGACCTTTTATCTGACAGATCAGTGGATGACTTGGCATTTTCATATAATGACACCCTAAAAATCTACGACACCGCGGCACCAACCTGCTCACGATGGGTTGCCCACCGCCCATACGCCCCGTGGTATAATGAAAATCTACGTCAAGTTAAACGCGAAAAACGTAGACGTGAACTCAGATATAAAAAATCTGGTCCCATGATTGATCGCTTACTTTATTACGAAAAATGTTCCGAGTACAACACTTTAATAGACAAGTCTAAATGCAATTTCTACAAATCCAAAATAGCGGAAGCAGATCGTAATCAACGGTTTAAACTTATTGATGGTCTATTTAGACCAAATAAGACTGTTCTGCCTACACATGTCTCTGCTGATCAACTTGGTGATAATTTTAACGACTTCTTTCTGAATAAAATAAGAGACCTACGAATGGAATTAGGTGATTCTTCTCATATTGCCTACGAGAGAGAAAAGCGAACACTTCACTGTGAGTGATCGAAGTTTGATCCACCACCGAAAGATGTTATCAAGGATATTTTCTCATCTTTCTCCAATAAGACTTGCTCTCTGGATCCCATTCCAACGCATATTTTTTAAAGAAAACATAACATCAGTCTTATCATGTGTTAGGACGATTGTTAAACAATCTTTTGCAACTGCATATTTTCCAACGCCATTAAAACTATCACAAGTCTGTCCCAAATTAAACAAGCCTGAACTTGATCCTGAAGATTTTGCCAGCTATAGAAGTGTATCAAACAGTCCACTTCTTGCCAAGATAATAGAGAAATCAGCTGTACAAATCCATCACTATCTGAACATCAACAATCTCTTTCCTAACTGCAGTCTGCATATAGAAGACACTACTCAACTGAAACTGCTCTATTGAAAGTTACCAATGATATTCTGAAGACCCTAGACTCTAATGGCGAAATAATAGTTGTATTACTAGGCCTCTCGGCAGCGTTTGATACGAAAGATCATCGTATCTTAATTGACAGATTACGAGTATACTTCAACTTTAAAGAATCAGTTCTTCAATGATTTTCTTCATACTTATTTGATCGATTTCAAAGAGTAAGTGTTGGTACCTCCACATCTTCACCTTTGCGTCTTGAACACGGCGTTCCCCAAGGCTCATTACTTGGCCCTTTACTGTTTACTTTACACATGGCACCTCTGCAAGATGTTTATTCAGTCGCACAATTTAGACTGAATGTTCTACGGAGATAATCTCAAATTTACATTGCTATCAACAATCATGAACTTCCAGCTAATACTCGCTTGACATCCTTCACACGTGTGTTGAAAATGTGTTTTCGCGGAACACTAAGAACATGTTAAAGAGTAACCCCAATAAAACTGAAATACTTCTCTTTACCCCGCCATTTAGCAAACAACCAGCTTTTTGTGGGGCTGTAGACCTATGTAACACCACAGTAAAAGTGAAAACCGGGCAAGGCCAGGAATCTGGGTGTAATCATTGACAGAACGCTGTCGTTTTCTGATCATATAAATGAGACGTACAAGAAGGCAAGTAGTGCGATTAGATCGATTAGACGTATTCGGAAATACCTTCCACAGGATGGGCTCAAGAGATTGGTGAATT